>NC_029794.2:68224157-68233510 GCF_000816755.2 Arachis ipaensis
GCGAGATTTTTGCCAGTACAGAATTTCATAAAAACAGTCGCGTTGTAGATATAGTCTCTAAACCGACAGAAATCCCTTCGTACAAGTGTTTTGGTTGTCACAAGTAACAAACCCCTTAAAAATTGATAACCGAAGTATTCAATCCTCGGGTCGTCTTATCAAGGAACTGCAGGAAAGTATGTTCTTATTATCGGTTATGAAGATTGTAGAATTGGGGGTTTTAAGAATGAGGGACAAATATGACAGTTGATTTAAATAGCAATTCAAATAAATAAACAAATACTGTAAAGCAAACTTTTGGCAAGGTATGAGAAATTGGAAGTCCAGGCTTAGTTATTCTTATCAACAACAATGAAAGTCGAATCTTAATTCCTCTTAGTTAACCTTTGCTAAAGCAAGGGAAGGTCAAGGGACAAATTGGTTTGATCTTCAAATCCTATTTATTTCCTAAGAAAATATTGGGATTATTGAAGTTCAATTCAATTGGCAAGATAACAATTATCAATTATGCTGTTGAATTGGATAACTCCTGAGTTAATGATTTCTTAACCAAATCTAAAAGGAGAAAAGTAAATCAAGTGGAATAAAGATGTCTTCAGAGTAAAAGCAATAATAGCATAAATGAGAGAAAGCAATATTAAACTGGAATACCTCAAATAACATTAATTTAATTAATCTGGAATATTGAAGAATTCATAAATCAAATTGCAAAAGTAAATAATCAACTAAAGTAAAGAAACATTAAACTTGGATCGAGAGTTACTCCTAAAACTAAGAGAAGTCCTAAATCCTAATCCTAAGAGAGAGAGAGAGAGGAGAGAACCTCTCTTAAAACTAGATCTAAAACATGAGAAGTGGAAATTGGCGAGCTCTCCTTGAATGGATGCATTCCCTCACTTCATAACCTCTGGTCTATGCCTTCTGGACTTGGATTTGGGCCAAAAAGGGCTTCAGAATTCGCTATGAGCATTTTCTGCAATTTCTGGTGCGTAGCCTCTGTCACGCGTCCGCGTGGGTCACGCGGTCGCATCATTCGGAGCTTTTCCTTGCCACGCGGTCGCGTCATTCATTCAGCCGCGTCATATGCATTCTTCTTAAGGCGCGCGGTCACGTCAGTCATGCGGCCGCGTCGCTACTGATTTGCGCTTGGCACGTGATCGCGTCGTCCATGCGATCGCGTGGATGCTAGTTTCTTCAAGGACTACGTTTTGTGCTTTCCTTCTATTTTTGTATGTTTCCTTTCCATCCTTTGAATCATTCTTGCCTTAGAAGATCTGAAACTACTGAACACACTGATCATGGCATCGAATGGAATTAAAGGTGATGAAAATAATTAATTTAAAAGCATAGGAAACATGTTTTTCACATACATCACATAATAAGGAAGGGAAAGTAAAACCATGCAATTAACATGAATAAGTGGGTGAAGGATTGAATAAATCACTCAAACTAAGCACAAAATACATCATAAAATATGGGTTTATCACACTGCTCAATTTGATGCCCAAGTTTCATGGCTTACCTGCTCAAGAGCCTATCAAGCACCTGAGAGATTTCCAAGCAGCCTATTCTACTGTCAGGCGTGATGGTGCAGATGAAACTTCAATTTTGCTGAAAGCTTTCCCGTTTTCTCTTGAGGGAAAAGCAAGAGAGTGGTACGATACTCAACCCCTAGCAAATGTATCCAACTGGGATACACTCAGAAAAGAATTTTTGGAAAAATTATTTCCATCTGAAGTTACTGATAAACTGAGGAAAGACATTTCCATGGTTGTTCAAGATGACAACGAGACTCTCTTTGAATACTGGGAACGCTTCAATAATCTTCTGGAAGCATGCCCCCACCACATGATTGACAAGATAGTGTTACTCAGTTATATCACACAAGGCATGAAGCCCCAAGATAAGACTACATTGGAAAGTGCTAGCAATGGGTCTATGAAGAAGTACAAGACCACTGATGAGGCATGGCAATTGATCAGCGACTTAGCTGAATCTACTAGGAACCACAGGCAGAAACGAGGCCGTTCAAAAGCCGTCGCAGAAGTATCCTCTAGCAGAGAGACTGCTGCTCTAGCTCAGAGTATTTGTGAAATGACCAACTTGCTGAAGCAGATGCAATTGAACCAACAACAAGTTCAGCAAGCTCAACCTCCTCCACCACAGCAAAGCCAACAGTTAGTCCCACAGAGAGTTTGCAGAATTTGTGCTGATTATAGCCATTATACTGATGAATGCCCGCAGCTCCAACAGGAAGACAACATGGTGGCATCCACTCATAACTTCTATGACCGCCCCAACCAAGGGTACAATCAAGGTGGAAATCATAACCATAGATGGCAGGACAATTCTAACCAGAATTGGAAGGACAACAATAACAGAGGAGGCAGAGACAATCAGGGAAATTAAAGGTGGAATAATAACAACAACAGGAAGCAGAACCAACCTTATAGAGCACCTCACCTGAGGCAATCCCAAGGACCACAGAATACCCAACAGAAGACCTCTCAAATTACTTATCCTTCTTCATCTCCTAATGATGAGTTACTACAATCTATTGATAGGAGACAACAGGCCATGGAAAACAACCTTAGTGCCACTCTAAATGATCTGACCTCTGCTGTACAAGCTCTCGCCTCACAGATTGGATCAATGAATAACCCCAGTAACCAACCTTTGAGCTCCACTGGAATTCCCTCTCAACCATTACCCAATCCAAAGAGAGGCATTAATGCCATCACCCTAAGGTCTGGAACCACACTGCAGAAGAGAAATCAGGAGGAGCCAAGCCCACCAGAACACGCCTCAGCTGAAGAGATAGTAGAAATAGAAGATGTTGAAGAGGAAGAGGACATACAGGACATAGCTGAAAAAGAAGAAGCCCAACCACAGGAGGAAGCACCAAAAGGCGCAGACACTGCAGAAAACACCTTTCCCATTCCATTTCCACAACTTGCAAGGAAGCCCAGGAAGCAGCTGGAACCCGATCCTAAAATGGTAGAGATATTCAAAAAGGTTGGGGTAACTGTTCCTCTTTTTGATGTTATTCAACAGGTACCAAAATATGCAAAGTTTCTAAAAGATTTATGTATACATAATGACAAAATTAATGAATTAGAAACTATTCCTTTAGGTAGTTCCATATCTGCTTTAATGGGAGGACTACTTGAAAAGTGTAGTGACCCAGGTCCTTGTATAGTTAGTTGTACTATTGGTGGTGTAGTAATTTATGATTGCATGTGCGATTTAGGAGCATGTGTTAGTATAATGCCTTTGTCTATATATGAAAACCTCTTCCTCCACATCTCAAATATGCTTATCTTGAAGATGAGTAGAAGTTTCCAGTTATCATTGCAAGGGAACTCACTTCTCAACAAGAAGAGCAGTTACTTGATGTACTGAGGAGGCATAAGAAGGCAATTGGGTGGAGTTTGGCAGATATAGTAGGCATCAACCCTCAAGTATGTGAGCACAGAATATTTTTAGAAGAGGAAGCGAGACCTGTCCGTCAACCACAAAGAAGATTGAATCCCACTATCCTGGAAGTCGTCAAAAAGGAAGTGACTAGACTATTGGAAGCAAGTATCATCTATCCCCTTTCAGACAGTGAATGGGTTAGTGATGAGCGGATAATTTATACGCTTTTTGTCATTGTTTTTAGTATGTTTTTAGTAGAATCTAGTTACTTTTAGGGATATTTTTATTAGTTTTTATGTTAAATTCACATTTCTGGACTTTCTATGAGTTTTTGTTTTTCTGTGATTTCAGGTATTTTCTGGCTGAAATTGAGGGACTTGAGCAAAAATCAGATTCAGAGGTTGAAGAAGGACTGCTGATGCTGTTGGATTCTGACCTCCCTACACTCAAAGTGGATTTTCTGGAGCTACAAAACTCAACATGGCGCGCTTCTAATTGCGTTGAAAAGTAGACATCCAGGGCTTTCCAGAAATGTATAATAGTCCATACTTTGAACGAGTTTAGACGATGTAAAAGGGCGTTGAACACCAGTTCTACGCTGCTGTCTGGAGTTAAACGCCAGAAACAAGTCACAAACCAGAGTTGAACGCCAGAAATACGTTATAACCTGGTGTTTAACTCCAGAAAGAGCCTCTGCACGTGTAACATTCAAGCTCAGCCCAAGCACACACCAAGTGGGCCCCGGAAGTGGATTTATACATCAATTACTTACTTCTATAAACCCTAGTAGCTAGTTTATTATAAATAGGACTTTTTACTATTGTATTAGACATCTTTGATCATCTTTGGATGCCTAGTTCTTAGATCATGGGGGCTGGCCATTCGGCCATGCCTGGACCTTTCACTTATGTATTTTTAATGGTAGAGTTTCTACACTGCATAGATTAAGGTGTGGAGCTCTGCTGTTCCTCAAAGATTAATGCAAAGTACTACTGTTTTTCTATTCAATTCAACTTATTCCGCTTCTAAGATATTCATTCGCACTTCAACCTGAATGTGATGAACGTGACAATCATCATCATTCCCTATGAACGCGTGCCTGACAACCACTTCCGTTCTACCTTAGATTGAATGAGTATCTCTTAGATCTCCTAATCAGAATCTTTCTGGTATAAGCTAGATTGATGGCGGCATTCATGAGAGTCCGGAAAGTCTAAACCTTGTCTGTAGTATTCCGAGTAGGACTCTGGGATTGAATGACTGTGACGGACTTCAAACTCGCGAGTGCTGGGCGTAGTGACAGACGCAAAAGGAGGGTGAATCCTATTCCAGTATGATTGAGAACCTCAGATGATTAGCCGTGCTGTGACAGAGCATTTGGACCATTTTCACAAGAGGATAGGATGCAGCCATTGGCAAGGGTGACGCCTCCAGACGATTAGCCTTGCAGTGAAAGCGCATCGAACCATTTTCCAGAGATGATCAAAAGTAGCCATTGACAACGGTGATGTCTTTACATAAAGCCAGCCATAGAAAGGAGTAAGACTGATTGGATGAAGACAGCAGGAAAGCAGAGGTTTAGAGGGACGAAAGCATCTCCATGCATTTATCTGAAATTCTCACCAAGGATTTACATAATTATTTCTATCCCTATTTTATTATTAATATTCGAAAACTCCATAACCATTCTATATCCGCCTGACTGAGATTTACAAGATGACTGATGAGCGGATAATTTATACGCTTTTTGGCATTATTTTTAGTATGTTTTTAGTAGAATCTAGTTACTTTTAGGGATGTTTTCATTAGTTTTTATGTTAAATTCACATTTCTGGACTTTACTATGAGTTTGTGTGTTTTTCTGTGATTTCAGGTATTTTCTGGCTGAAATTGAGGGACTTGAGCAAAAATCAGATTCAGAGGTTGAAGAAGAACTGCTGATGCTGTTGGATTCTGACCTCCCTGCACTCAAAATAAATTTTCTGGAGCTACAGAACTCCAAATGGCGCGCTTCCAATTGCGTTGGAAAGTAGACATCCAGGGCTTTCCAGCAATATATAATAGTTTATACTTTGCCCAAGTTTAAATGATGCAAACGGGCGTTCAACGCCAGCTCTCTGCCCAATTCTGGCGTCCAGCGCCAGAAACAAGTTGTAAAGTGGAGTTCAACGCCCAAACTGGCACAAAAGCTGGCGTTCAACTCCAAGAATGACCTCTCCACGTGTAGACTTCAAGCTCAGCCCAAGCACACACCAAGTGGGCCCCAGAAGTGGATTTATGCATCAATTACTTACTTCTGTAAACCCTAGTAGCTAGTTTATTATAAATAGGACCTTTTACTATTGTATTAGACATCTTTGGATTATCTTTTGATCGATTGATCACGTTTGAGGGCTGGCCATTCGGCCATGCCTGGACCTTCATTATTTATGTATTTTCAACGGTAGAGTTTTTGCACTCCATAGATTAAGGTGTGGAGCTCTGCTGTTCCTCAAAGATTAATGCAATGTACTACTGTTTTCTATTCAATTCATCTTATTTCGCTTCTAAGATATTCATTCGCACTTCAACCTGAATGTGATGAACGTGACAATCATCATCATTCCCTAGGAACGCGTGCCTGACAACCACTTCCGTTTTACATTAGATTGAATGAGTATCTCTTAGATCTCTTAATCAGAATTTTCGTGGTATAAGCTAGATTGATGGCGGCATTCATGAGAGTCCGGAAAGTCTAAACCTTGTCCGTGGTATTCCGAGTAGGACTCTGGGATTGAATGACTGTGACGAACTCCAAACTTGCGAGTGCTGGGCGTAGTGACAGACGCAAAAGGATAGTAAATTCCATTCCAGTATGATCGAGAACCTCCAAGATGATTAGCCATGCAGTGACAGCGCATCGGACCATTTTCACAGAGAGGAATAGGATGCAACCAACGACAAGTGTGATGCCTCCAGACGATTAGCCGTGCTGTGACAGAGCATTTGGACCATTTTCCCGAGAGGATTGAAAGTAGCTATTAGCACCGGTGACATCCTTACACAAATCCAGCCATAGAAAAGAGTAAGACTGATTGGATGAAGACAGCAGGAAAGCAGATGTTCAGAGGAATGAATGCATCTCCATACGCTTATCTGAAATTCTCACCAATGATTTACATAAGTATTTCTATCCTTATTTTAGTATTAATTTCGAAAACTCCATAACTATTTTATATCCGCCTGACTGAGATTTACAAGGTGACCATAGCTTGCTTCATACCAACAATCTCTGTGGGATCGACCCTTACTCACGTAAGGTTTATTACTTGGACGACCCAGTGCACTTGCTGGTTAGTTATGCGAAGTTGTGAAGATATGTTTAGACCATGGTTCTGTGCATCCGTTTTTGGTGCCATCGCCAGGGAATCAATTTCAAACAATAATTCACAACCTGAGTAACAATTTCGCATACCAAGTTTTTGGCGCCGTTGCCGGGGATTGTTTGAGTTTGGACAACTGACGGTTCATCTTGTTGCTTAGATTGGGTAATTTTCTTCTTTTCAAAAAGTTTTCAAAAAATTTTTTCAAAAATCTTTCAAAAATTTTCTCCTTTGTTTTCGAAAAAAAAAATGTTTCAAAAATATATTTTTCTTCAAAATTTTTAAGAATGAATTCTAGTGTTTCATGAAGCATGTTGAAGTCTGACTAGCTATAAAGCCATGTCTAAATTCTTTTGGACTGAGGCTTCCAAACCATCAGCATAGAGGCGAGTTACTTTGATAAGTAATGAGCAGTATATTCTCTGATGTTATGTGCTAAAGCTTGGCTGGCTATTAAGCCATGCCTAACCCTGAGATTGGAGCTTTAGACTAAGAATGCTAGATTCCTGGAATTCATATTAAAAATTTTGGAATCCTTATTTTTGTTTTTCAAATAATTTTCGAAAAAATACAAAAAAAATTAGAAAATCATAAAAATCAAAAATATTTTTTGTGTTTCTTGTTTGAGTCTTGAGTCATGTTATAAGTTTGGTGTCAATTGCATGTTCATCTTGCATTTTTCGAAAAAATTCATGCATTCGTAGTGTTCTTCATGATCTTCAAGTTGTTCTTGGTAAGTCTTCTTGTTTGATCTTTGCAATTGCATGTTTTGTGTCTTTTCTTGTTTTTCATATGCATTCCTGAATTCTTTATGTCTAAGCATTAAAGAATTCTAAGTTTGGTGTCTTGCATGCTTTCTTTGCATTAAAAATTTTTCAAAAATGTGTTCTTGATGTTCATCATGATTTTCATAGTGTTCTTGGTGTTCATCTTGACATTCATAGCATTCTTGCATGCATTCATTGTTTTGATCCATAACTTTCATGCATTGCATCATTTTTCTTGTTTTTCTCTCTCATCATAAAAATTCAAAAATAAAAAAAAATATCTTTCCCTTTTTCTCTCTTAAAATTTTGAAAATTAGATTTGACTTTTTCAAAAATTTTTAAAATCTAGTTGTTTTTATGAGTTAAATCAAATTTTCAATTTAAAAAAATCTTATCTTTTTCAAAATCTTTTTCAAAAATCAAATATTTTTTCAATTTTTTTTAGTTATTTTCGAAAATTTCAAAAATATTTTTCAAAAATCTTTTTCTTAATTTTACATCATATTTTCGAAAATAACATCATCAATTAATGTTTTTATTCAAAAATTTCAAGTTTGTTACTTACTTGTTAAGAAAGATTCAAACTTTAAGTTCTAGAATCATATCTTGTGATTTCTTGTGAATCAAGTCATTAATTGAGATTTTAAAAATCAAATCTTTTTCAAAAACCAATTTCTATCATATCTTTTCAAAAATATCTTCTTATCTTACCTTTTTCAAAAAAGTGATTGCAAAATATCTTTTCTAACTTCCTAACTTCTTATCTTTTCAAAATTTGTTTCAACTAACTAACTAACTTTTTGTTTGTTTCTTATCTTTTTCAAAACTACCTAACTAACTCTCTCTCTCTAATTTTCGAAAAAATCTTCCCTCTTTTTCAAAATTTCTTTTTAATTAGACTAATTATTTTATTTTTTATTTGAATTTTCGAAAAACTACTAACCTTTTTCAAAAACTATTTTCGAAAATCACTAACTCTTTTTCAAAATTTATTTTCGAAAATTCTCTCCTCCTCTCATACCCTTCTATTTATTTATTCATCTACTAACACTTCTCGTCATCTCACATCTCTGCTCCTATCATCACCTTTGTGTTTGGATTCTTTATTCTTCTTCACCCCTATTCCTTTTCTTCTTCTACTAACAATAAGGAACCTCTTTACTGTGACATAGAGGATTCCTCTTCTTTTCTTTTTCTCTTCTCTTTCTTATGAGCAGGGATAAAGAAAAAAGCATTCTTGTTGAAGCTGATCCAGAACCTGAAAGGACTCTGAAGAGAAAACTAAGAGAAGCTAAATTACAACAATCCAGAGACAACCTTATTGAAAATTTCGAACAAGTAAAGGAGATGGCAGCCGAACCCAACAACAATAATGCAAGGAGGATGCTCGGTGACTTTACTGCACCTAATTCCAATTTACATGGAAGAAGCATCTCCATCCCTACCATTGGAGTAAACAATTTTGAGCTGAAACCTCAGCTAGTTTCTCTGATGCAGCAGAACTGCAAGTTTCATAGACTTCCATCTGAAGATCCCTTTTAGTTCTTAACTGAATTCTTGCAGATCTGTGATACTGTTAAGACTAATGGAGTAAATCCTAAAGTCTACAGGCTCATGCTTTTCCCATTTGCTGTAAGAGACAGAGCTAGAATATGGTTGGACTCTCAACCTAAGGATAGCTTGAACTCTTGGGATAAGCTGGTCACGGCTTTCTTAGCCAAGTTCTTTCCTCCTCAAAAGCTGAGCAAGCTTAGAGCTGATGTTCAAACCTTCAGACAGAAAGAAGGTGAATCCCTCTATGAAGCTT
>NC_029794.2:68233825-68234527 GCF_000816755.2 Arachis ipaensis
TACAGAAGAGAATCCAAAAGGAGAGTGCAAGGCCATTGAATTAATTACCATGGCCGAACCTACAAGAGAGGAGAAGGACGTGAATCCCAAGGAGGAAGACCTCCTGGGAAGTCCAGTGATCAATAAGGAGCTTCTCTCTGAGGAACCTAAGGAATCTGAGACTCATCTAGAGACCGTAGAGATTCCATTGAACCTCCTTATGCCATTCATGAGCTCTGATGAGTATTCCTCTTCTGAAGATAATGAGGATGTTACTAAAGAGCAAGCTGCCAAGTTCCTTGGTGCAATCATGAAGCTAAATGCCAAATTATTTGGTATTGAAACTTGGGAAGATGAACCTCCCTTGTTCACCAATGAACTAAGTGATCTGGATCAACTGACATTGCCTCAGAAGAGACAGGATCCTGGAAAGTTCATAATACCTTGTACCATAGGCACCATGATCTTTAAGGCTCTGTGTGACCTTGGTTCAGGAATAAACCTCATGCCCCTTTCTGTAATAGAGAAACTGGGAATCTATGGGTGATGCACGGAAAACTTGTCTCTCAACAAATCTCCCTTCGACAAGTATACCGAATTGTCGTCAAGTAAAACTCACAATAGAGTGAGGTCGAATCCCACAGAGATTAACGGATTAAGCAATCAATGGTTAATTAATTATCCTAGTTAGACGAATCAGATTTGGATGATGGGCAGCAGGAA
>NC_029794.2:68235236-68236871 GCF_000816755.2 Arachis ipaensis
AAAATGGCAAGAAAAGTAAATGTAAGAACTAAAAATAAAATGAATATTGGGATCAAGAGATATTGCAATCCTCCGGATCAAGTTCATTCCCATCTCTTCCTCAATCAATGCACTCATTGATCTCCATGGCAATCTTAAGTGATTGAATTACAATTTCTTGTAATTCAATCTCTCAAATCTTGATCAATAGCCAATTCCTTGGTCAATTGCTCATGAGAAGAGATGAAGTATGGTCACTGATTATACCACATGCATTTCCCAAATCAAGTGTTGAGAGGATTATAGTCACATATCCATCCAAACCCAATTTGGTCCAGCATGAGAAAGCATTTCTAGCTTGATCTCTTCATTCCTCTTCCAAGGTTCAGAAGAGATCCAAGTATGAATAGTTTCTTTTCCAAGATAACTATTCAATTGGATGAAGATCGAAAGCTTTCAAGTAAAATCAAGAGAAAAGAAAGAAGAAGAAGAATAAGAACTACAATTGATCCATTGAATCACAATAGAGCTCTCTAACCCAATGTAAAGAGTTAGTTGATCATTGCAGAAAAGTAAAGAGGAAGATTGAAACTAAAAATAAAACTTCAAAATTCATAAATGAAAAGTACAAAGAAAGAAAAGGAAAAGTGGGTGAGGGAAGGGAGTCCTAAGACCCCTCTTCAATCCCCTAATTCCCCAATTCTCCAGAGTTCCCCAGTATAGCCTAAGATGATTTTAATGTAAAAACTAAGGCCTTTATATAGGCTCTCCTAAATTACAAAATGAAAGTAAATTACAATTAAATAAAAATTCCTATTCTAGATGCTTCTTGTGGCCTTGATTGGTTGACAATTGTGGGCTTGTTTGCTTGAGCTTTGAAGTGGGCTTGAGAGAGAAGTGAGTCAAGTTGAGGTCTAGGTGCTAAAGTTAGTGCCAAAGTTAGCCAAACAAACGCTACAAGTGTGGCGTTAGTGCTAAAGTTATTGTGGCTAACGTTGCACTTGCTGCCAAGTTGGTGATTTTGGGGCTTAAAGGATGCCTCTTGTTTGTGCTCCAATTTCATGCCCACTATAGAGTATTATATATCGTTGGAAAGCTCTGAATGTCAGCTTTCTAACGCAATTGGAATCACCTTAATTGGACCTCTGTAACTCAAGTTATGCTCCTTTGAAGTGGACATGGTCGCTGGCATATATGCCAACGTTACTGGAAATGTTGATTGCCAATAACGCCAGCGATTTTCATGTTTCTGAAGCTCAAACTTAGTGTCCACCCCATACTATTATATATTGTTGGAAATCCCTGGATGGCTACTTTCCAATGCCTTTGGAAGCGCATCATTTGGAGCTCTACAACTCGAGTTATACTTCTTGGAAGGTGAAGAGGTCAGTTGGCTAAAATACAGGCTGATACCATGTTCATCATTGCACATTCGGGGCAGGTTTTCTCCCTCAAATTTAGTGTCAACCATGTAGTACCATATATGCTTGGAAAGCTCTGGAATCCTACTTTCCAATGCCACTGAAATCACCTCATTTGGAGTTTTGTGGCTCAAGTTATTCTTGTTTGAAGAAGGCATGGTCAAGCTGCCAGGTGGAACTTTTGCCCACGTTAACTACCACGTTAACTAAGTTAACGTGGGAGTTAACGTGGCTC
>NC_029794.2:68236916-68246742 GCF_000816755.2 Arachis ipaensis
TGGGCTTATTTTTGTTCTTAAGCTAAGTGCTCTGTAAGGGGGCAACTCTTTAAAATAAGCTTTCAGCCAACACTCCCGAACCAGTTGGTTCAAGGTGCTAGGTGTTGAAGCACCCCTAAGGACTTACTTGCTCAAGTCTCTCCCCCATACATACACACCACAGGCATATAGTTTATTTATTTTCTTTTCTTGACACCTTGGTGTCCAGCACCTCTTTGGGTTACTAAATGCTCTGTAGTGAAGGTTACTCTTGATAGTGGACTTTCAGCTGATAATCCCAAGTTAGTTAACCCAAGTTACCAAGTGATAAGGCACCCCTAAGAGCTTATTCATCCAAGTAGATCCCTCACACAGGAGCACCACAGACACTTGCCTCAAGATTAAAACCATTGGTGCCTAGCCTTATTGCTTACTCTTTTTCTTTTATTTTTCAACCTTTATTGTTCCTTCCCTTTTTCTTATTAGGATCTTCTTATTTAGCTAGTTTCATAGGGTGTGTCTCAAGCATAGTATTCCTGACAGATAATTGTCTTCCCACCTTATGGTTGAACCAACTTAGCTAACTTATGATCACACCATAAACTCATGAACTTACTCCATAGTATGAACTCCACTCTGGTCTTTTGTAAAACACTCATTCTCTTTTTCATTTGATTCAAAGGGACAAGCATACAAGTAAGCAAAGTAAGGATGCAGTAATGACATTCAGACTAGAAAACACAGCCTTAATCAATAAAAAGTTTAAAAGACATAATTGACATGCTTATTCACAAGGAGAAAGCACACATACATACAAAGAACATAGAAGACAATCATGCAAATTAAAGTGCTGGAAATAAGTAAAAGGAGAAAGGAACTTTACCACCTTGTATTTTATCTTCCTTGTTGTTGTCTTTTTCCTCCTATTCTTCCCCTTCCCACACCAGACATAGAATGATTGCTTATACTCAAGCATCAATTAAAACAGTGGTGACGGGGTTTATGATGGATCATGAATGTCTTAAAATAAGGTGTGACTATACATGTGTTTTATCAAGCAAGATTATGGATCACAACAAAAGCACAAGAAGTAAAACAGAGACAATGTGATTGCATAAATAAGTGGTGTTGGCATGGTACTTTGCATGATAGTTAAGTGGCAACACCAAACTTAGTGTGCCACTGTCAATTTAGAATGTTGCAAGTACCCAGTGAAGATTGAAAATCAAATTGTTGCATGGCAACACCAAACTTAGAGTGCAATTATATGCCAAATTATTGAAAGTAAACTAAGCAAAGCAAGAAAATGTTACCTACGGTTGGGTTGCCTCCCAACAAGCGCTCTTTTAATGTCATTAGCTTGACATGTTGTTCACAACTTTCTTCCTCTTCTTCCAGTTTGTTAAGAGGAATGACCTCAAGAGGAAAGAGGAGCCAGTTAATGCCCCTTGTTTTTAGTGCCTCTCCCCAGCAAGCCTTCTTCTATTGTTAGCTTGAGTAAACTTGCTTGTTAGGGTAGGGGTGGGATGGCTTTTAGTTGACCTTTTCTTCTTCATGAATATTGTCCTTCTTTTCTTGGTCACCATCCTTTTGTTAGTGTTCATGTTGATTGCCTTTACCACCTTGATTTCAGGATTTGGGTATTGTATGATGGGTGGAGCATCCTCTTCATTAAAAACTTCTTGAATTGGTGGTTCAATGAACTCACCCTCTATGCAACTCTCTATTTCATTGGAGTGTGGCCTCCCTTGATTGACTTCCTCCCTTTCTTCTACCTGATGTTGCAGTGTATCTTTTGGGAGTGAGTTTGCATGTTTCTTTGTTTGAAAAGAGTGAAGTGGATTCTCTTTGTGATCTCAGCTCTTCAATAAATTGTTCTTCAGAATAGAGTTGTGCATTCTGTCTCAATTTTTCATCATGGTCTCTTTCTGCTATTTTCTCCTCTTCGATTGTCGTTATTATTTTTTTAACGAGGAGTTCTATCCTAGTGAGTCTCTCTTCTTCTCTACTTCTTTTGAGCTCTTCCATGAAGAGTTCCATCCTAGCAAGTCTATCTAAAGGTAGTTGTGTAGGTTGTAATGGTTGGGCGGGGTTGGTTTGTGAATGGAATTGGTTGTTTTGAGGTTGTGTATTCTGAAAGTGGTATGACTCTTGTGGGTAGTAGATTGAGTTTTGTGGATGGTGAAATGAATTGTATGGATTTGGGATAGACTTTTGTGCTGAGGCATACTCAAATGATGAAGAATTTAGGCATGTAAAACTTGGAGGTGAGGTTGTATAATTGAGAGGTGATGACTCTTGATGAATGGGATATGAATGAGTGAAATCTCTTTGATTATGATCTTCCCAGCCACAACTTGAGTAGTGATCAATTTCACCAAAATATGGACCATTTTGTGGCTTTGGAAAGTACCCCATTTTATGTTCTTGATACTCCCACCCACCATGAGCATAGTAAGGTGAATCATTATGTGGTGGTGGAGAGTTTCCCATGAAATATGATTGACTAAAACATGATGGATGCTCCTTTCTTTCCTGCAGAAAGCTCTGTTTCAAACAATAATCACCAAAAGAAATTGGAATCTCCATTGTCACAGATGAGGAAATTCCCAATGAGGCAATATCACAAACAGTTAGTGAGCAAAAGAAAATAAAGAAACAAAGAAAACAAAGACAAAAGAAAAGTGTCTAATCTAGGAAATAATTCAACCGGTAGTTTGTTAATCACAATTAATCCTCGGCAACGGCGCCATAAACTTGATGCACGGAAAACTTGTCTCTCAACAAATCTCCCTTCGGCAAGTATACCGAATTGTCGTCAAGTAAAACTCACAATAGAGTGAGGTCGAATCCCACAGAGATTAACAGATTAAGCAATCAATGGTTAATTAATTATCCTAGTTAGACGAATCAGATTTGGATGATGGGCAGTAGGAATTGTAAATTGACAGAAAAGTAAAGAAAGCAATAAAGTACAGAAAAGTAAAATGGAAAGAAAAGTAAATGTAAGAACTAAAAATAAAATGAACATTGGGATCAAGAGATATTGCAATTCTCTGGATCAAGTTCATTCCCATCTCTTCCTCAATCAATGCACTCATTGATCTCCTTGGCAATCTTAAGTGATTGAATTACAATTTCTTGTAATTCAATCTCTCAAATCTTGATCAATAGCCAATTCCTTGGTCAATTGCTCATGAGAAGAGATGAAGTATGGTCACTGATTATACCACATGCATTTCCCAAATCAAGTGTTGAGAGGATTATAGTCACATATCCATCCAAACCCAATTTGGTCCAGCATGAGAAAGCATTTCTAGCTTGATCTCTTCATTCCTCTTCCAAGGTTCAGAAGAGATCCAAGTATGAATAGTTTCTTTTCCAAGATAACTATCCAATTGGATAAAGATCGAAGCTTTCAAGTAAAATCAAGAGAAAAGAAAGAAGAAGAAGAATAAGAACTACAATTGATCCATTGAATCACAATAGAGCTCTCTAACCCAATGTAAAGAGTTAGTTGATCATTGCTCTACAAAAATAGAAAAGAAAGAAAGTGCATAAAAGTAAAGAAAAAGATTGACACTGAAAATAAAACTTCAAAATTCATAAATGGAAAGTACAAAGAAAGAAAAGGAAAAGTGGGTGAGGGAAGGGAGTCCGAAGACCCCTCTTCAATCCCCTAATTCCCCAATTCTCCAGAGTTCCCCAGTATAGCCTAAGATGATTTCAATGTAAAAAACTAAGGCCTTTATATAGGCTCTCCTAAATTACAAAATGAAAGCAAATTACAATTAAATGAAAATTCCTATTCTAGATGCTTCTTGTGGCCTTGATTGGTTGACAATTGTGGGCTTGCTTGCTTGAGCTTTGAAGTGGGCTTGAGAGAGAAGTGAGTCAAGTTGAGGTCTAGGTGCTAAAGTTAGTGCCAAAGTTAGCCAAACTAACGCTACAAGTGTGGCGTTAGTGCTAAAGTTATTGTGGCTAATGTTGCACTTGCTGCCTAGTTGGTGTTTTTGGGGCTTAAAAGATGCCTCTTGTTTGTGCTCCAATTTCATGCTCACTATAGAGTATTATATATCGTTGGAAAGCTCTGAATGTCGGCTTTCTAACGCAACTAGAATCACCTCAATTGGACCTCTGTAACTCAAGTTATGCTCCTTTGAAGTAGACATGGTCGCTGGCATATATGCCAACGTTACTGGAAATGTTGATTGCCAATAATGCCAGCGATTTTCATGTTTCTGAAGCTCAAACTTAGTGTCCACTGATGCCAAGGCATCTTAGGCTAGTTTCACTAGCATTTTTTTATGTTATTTTTAGTTGTTTTATGCATTTTCTTGAGCCTTAAGTAATCATTTGGGCCAAATAGTCATGCTTGTCTTAAATCATTCAAACATGAAGATTTTTATGCAAATTCAATGAGTTTTTAGTTATATTCCTTGAATGCTATGAATGGAAGAATTCTCATGAATTTTAGCAAGACTTTGATGCAACTGTTTGGATGATTTCAGGGAAGAAGAGGCTAGGCAAGGAAGCAACAAAATCAATAAAGGAAGCTTGAATATCACATGTGGAGTTTAAGTTCCAGTTTAAGCCTAAACTGGAGCTTAAACGTCAAAAATCATGAAGGATAAGAAATGCCAATGAAGTCCCCAATTCTGATTTCCACTTTCTCTTTACATTCTGCTACTCAATTCATGCAATCACCCCCATTCCCTTTTAATTTCAGCAATTTAGTTTCTGCTCTTTAATTCATGCAATTTAAGATTCCGCCATTTCAATTTCTTGTCATTTACTTTTCCCGCCACTTTTACATTCCGCAATACTCATCTCAATCTTGATTCCGCTCAACTAGAACACACTTCTAATCCGAATTGCTCACTCAACCAATCCTTGTGGGATTCGACCTCACTCTATTGTGAGTTTTTACTTGACGATAACCGGTGCACTTGCCGGAAGGAATTTTGCCGATCGTGCAATTTCCTAAATCGTAGCATAACACGTTTATGCGCATCATCCACCCCATACTATTATATATTTTGGGAAAGCCCTGGATGTCTACCTTCCAATGCCTTTGAAAGCGCATCATTTGGAGCTCTACAACTCGAGTTATACTTCTTGGAAGGTGAAGAGGTCAGTTGGCCAAAATACAGGCTGATACCATGTTCATCATTGCACTTTCGGGGCAGGTTTTCTCCCTCAAATTTAGTGTCAACCATGTAGTGTCATATATGCTTGGAAAGCTCTGGAATTATACTTTCCAATTCCACTAGAATCACCTCATTTGGAGTTTTGTGGCTCAAGTTATTCTTGTTTGAAGAAGGCATGGTCAAGCTGCCAGGTGGAACTTTTGCCCACGTTAACTACCACGTTAACTAAGTTAACGTGGGAGTTAACGTGGCTCTTTGTGGCTTGTGTTGGCAACGTTAGTGACAATGTTTGGTGTCACTAACGTTGTCGACAACTTCTTCTTCTTCACGTTAACTTCAACGTTAACTAGGTTAACGTGGGAGTTAACGTGGCTTCTTGGGGATATGTGGTTGCTTCCAACGTTAGTGATAATGTTGGGTGTCACTAACGTTGTCGACCACTCTTGCCTCTTCACGTTAGCTTCCACGTTAACCAAGTTAACGTGGGAGTTAACGTGGCATTGTGCACTTAGGCCAACGTTAGTGACAATGTTGAATGTCACTAACGTTTGCTTCCTTTTCCCCTTTTAACGTTAGAGGCCACGTTAACTAAGTTAACGTGGACTCTAACGTGGCCACTTGTGAGCATTGGCCAACGTTAGTGATAATGTTAAGTGTCACTAACGTTGGCTCAAATTTCCTTTCTTCAAAGTTAATGCCACTAACTTTTCTCACTAACGTTGGGGCTTTCCTTCCTTCCACGTTAGTGCCCACATTAGTGTAACTAACGTAGCCACTAACGTGGCTTCTTTTCTTCTTCTTTTGGCCTGAAATCAATCAAACAAAGTACATCAAAGTGTTGCTCTTAATCATGGGATCATGCATCATCCAATTTATTATATAATTCATGCAAAATTCTCATGAAATCATGTAAAGTGCACAATGTTTGCTTGAATCAAGATGTAAGTGAATATCTACCCAAAACTAGCTTATTTCCTAAGAAAATGCATGAAACTACCTTAAAAATAGTAAAGAAAAGGTCAGTGAAACTGGCCAAAATGGCGCGCTTCCAATTGCGTTGGAAAGTAGACATCCAGGCCTTTCCAGCAATATATAATAGTCCATACTTTGCCCAAGTTTAGACGACGCAAACTGGCATTCAACGCCAGCTCTCTGCCCAATTCTGGCGTCCAGCGCCAGAAACAAGTTGCAAAGTGGAGTTCAACGCCCAAACTGGCACAAAAGCTGGCATTCAACTCCAAGAATGACCTCTCCACGTGTAGACTTCAAGCTCAGCCCAAGCACACACCAAGTGGGCCCCGGAAGTGGATTTATGCATCAATTACTTACTTCTGTAAACCCTAGTAGCTAGTTTATTATAAATAGGACCTTTTACTATTTTATTAGACATCTTTGGATTATATTTTGATCGATTGATCACGTTTGGGGGCTGGCCATTCGTCCATGCCTGGACCTTCATTACTTATGTATTTTCAATGGTAGAGTTTCTGCACTCCATAGATTAAGGTGTGGAGCTCTGCTGTTCCTCAAAGATTAATGCAAAGTACTACTGTTTTCTATTCAATTCATCTTATTTCACTTCTAAAATATTCATTCGCACTTCAACCTGAATGTGATGAACGTGACAATCATCATCATTCCCTAGGAACGCGTGCCTGACAACCACTTCCGTTCTACATTAGATTGAATGAGTATCTCTTAGATCTCTTAATCAGAATCTTCGTGGTATAAGCTAGATTGATGGCGGCATTTATGAGAGTCCGGAAAGTCTAAAACTTGTCCGTGGTATTCCGAGTAGGACTCTGGGATTGAATGACTGTGACGAACTCCAAACTCGCGAGTGCTGGGCGTAGTGACAGACGCAAAAGGATAGTAAATTCTATTTTATATCCGCCTGACTGAGATTTACAAGGTGACCATTAGCTTGCTTCATACCACAATCTCCGTGGGATCGACCCTTACTCACGTAAGGTTGATTACTTGGACGACCCAGTGCACTTGCTGGTTAGTTATGCGAAGTTGTGAAGATATGTTTAGACCATGGTTCTATGCATCTGTTTTTGGTGCCATCGCCAGGGAATCAATTTCAAATAATAATTCACAACCTGAGTAACAATTTCGCATACCAATGACCATAGCTTGCTTCATACCAACAATCTCCGTGGGATCGACCCTTATTCGCGTAAGTTTTATTACTTGGACGACCCAGTGCACTTGCTGGTTAGTTGTGCGAAGTTGTGATAAAAAGTTGAGATTACAATTGAGCGTACCATGTTGATGGCGCCATTGATGATCACAATTTCGTGCACCAAGTTTTTGGCGCCGTTGCCGGGGATTGTTCGAGTTTGGACAACTGACGGTTCATCTTGTTGCTCAGATTAGATAATTTTCTTTTTGTTTTATTTTCAAAAATTTTTTAAAAATCTTTCAAAAATTTCTCCTTTGTTTTCGAAAAAATTCTAAAATAAAAATGTTTTCAAAAATATATTTTTCTTCAGAATTTTTAAGAATGAATTCTAAAGTTTCATGAAGCATGTTGAAGCATGGCTGGCTATAAAACTATGTCTAAATTCTTTTGGACAGAGGTTTTGGATTAAAATTGAATGAATTACTCTCATATTCATGCTAAAGCTTGACTGGCTATTAAGCCATGTCTAACCCTCAGATTGGAGCTTTAGATTAAGATTGTAAGATTCCTGTAATTCATATTAAAAATTTTGGAATCCTTATTTTTCTTTTTCAAATGATTTTCGAAAAATATAAAATAAAAATACAAAAAAATCATAAAATTATAAAAATAAAAAATATTTCATGTTTCTTGTTTGAGTCATGTGTCATGTTATAAGTTTGGTGTCAATTGCATGTTCATCTTGCATTTTTCGAAAAAAATCATGCATTCATGGTGTTCTTCATGATCTTCAAGTCGTTCTTGGTAAGTCTTCTTATTTGATCTTGATGTTTTCTTGTTTTGTGTCTTTTCTTGTTTTTCATATGCATTCTTGCATCCATAGAGTCTAAACATGAAAGATTTCTAAGTTTGGTGTCTTGCATGTTTTATTTGCTTTAAAAATTTTTCAAAAATAAGTTCTTGATCTTCAAAGTGTTCTTGGTGTTCATCTTGACATTCATAGCATTCTTGCATGCATTCATTATTTTGATCCAAAATTTTCATGCATTGAATCTTTTTCATATTTTTCCCTCTCATCATTAAAAATTCAAAAATCAAAAAAATATCTTTCCCTTTTTCTCTCATCAAATTCGAAAATTTGAGTTGACTTTTTCAAAAATTTTTAAAATCTAATTGTTTTTATGAGTCAAATCAAATTTTCAATTTAAAAATCTTATCTTTTTCAAAATCTTTTTCAAAAATCAAATCTTCTTTATTTTTCTTATTTTTTTTCGAAAATTTTAAAAATATTTTTCAAAAATCTTTTTCTTATCTTTGTCTCCTAATTTTCGAAAATAACATCATCAATTAATGTTTTGATTCAAAAATTTCAAGTTTGTTACTTGCTTGTTAAGAAAGATTCAAACTTTGAGTTCCAGAATCATATCTTATGATTTCTTGTGAATCAAGTCATTAATTGTGATTTTAAAAATCAAATCTTTTTCAAAACTAATTTCAATCATATCTTTTCAAAAATATCTTCTTATCTTTTCAAAAATTGGTTTCAAATTCGTTTCAACTAACTAACTAACTTTTTGTTTGTTTCTTATCTTTTTCAAAACTACCTAACTAACTCTCTCTCTCTCTAATTTTCGAAAATATCTTCCCTCTATTTCAAAAATTTCTTTTTAATTAACTAATTATTTTAATTTTTGATTTTAATTTTCGAAAACTAACCTTTTTTCAAAAACTATTTTCGAAAATCACTAACCCTTTTTCAAAAATAGTTTTCGAAAATCCTTCTCCCTCATCTCCTTCTAATTATTTATTCATCTACTAACACTTCTCTTCATCTCACATCACTGCTCCTATCCTTACCCTTGTATTTGGATTCTTCATTCTTCTTCTACTAACAATAAGGAACCTCTTTACTGTGACATAGAGGATTCCTCTTCTTTTCTTGTTCTCTTCTCTTTCTTATGAGCAGGAACAAGGAAAAAGGCATTCTTGTTGAAGCTGATCCAGAACCTGAAAGGACTCTAAAGAGGAAATTAAGAGAAGCTAAATTACAACAATCCAGAGACAACCTTATTGAAAATTTCGAACAAGTAAAGGAGATGGCAGCCGAACCCAACAACAATAATGTAAGGAGAATGCTTGGTGACTTTACTGCACCTAATTCCAATTTACATGGAAGAAGCATCTCCATTCCTGCCATTGGAGCAAACAACTTTGACCTGAAACCTCAGCTAGTTTCTCTGATGCAGCAGAACTGCAAGTTTCATGTACTTCCATCTGAAGATCCTTTTCAGTTCTTAACTGAATTCTTGCAGATATGTGATACTGTTAAGACTAAAGGAGTAGATCCTGAAGTCTACAGGCTCATG
This sequence comes from Arachis ipaensis, assembly GCF_000816755.2. Classification (NCBI taxonomy): domain Eukaryota; kingdom Viridiplantae; phylum Streptophyta; class Magnoliopsida; order Fabales; family Fabaceae; genus Arachis; species Arachis ipaensis. Next base: position 68,246,540 of record NC_029794.2, read on the forward strand.
CTTTTCCCTTTTGCTGTAAGAGACAGAGGTAGAGTATGGTTGGACTCTCAACCCAGAGATAGCCTGAACTCTTGGGACAAGCTGGTCATGGCTTTCTTGGCCAAGTTCTTTCCTCCTCAAAAGCTGAGCAAGCTTAGAGTGGATGTTCAAACCTTCAGACAGAAAGAAGGTGAATCCCTCTATGAAGCTTGGGAAAGATACAA
>NC_029794.2:68246766-68261242 GCF_000816755.2 Arachis ipaensis
ATACTGGAAAGGAAGAGGATGACTCCATCATCCTAGGAAGACCTTTCCTGGCCACAGCAAGAGCTGTGATTGATGTTGACAGAGGTGAACTAGTCCTTCAATGGAATGAGGACTCCCTTGTGTTTAAAACTCAAGGATCTCTCTCTGTACACATGGAGAGGAAGCACAGTAAGCTTCTCTCATTGCAGAGTCAACCGGAGCCCCCACAGTCAAACTCTAAATTTGGTGTTGGGAGGCCACAACCAAACTCTAAGTTTGGTGTTGAACTCCCATATCCAAACTCTAAGTTTGGTGTTGGAGAGTCTCAACAATGCTCTAAACATCTGTGAGGCTCCATGAGAGCCCACTGTTAAGCTATTGACATTAAAGAAGCGCTTGTTGGGAGGCAACCCAATTTTTATTTATCTAACTATATTTTTCTTAGTTATATGTCTTTATAGGTTCATGGTCATGTGGAGTCACAAAATAAATATAAAAATTGAAAACGGAATCAAAAATAGCAGAAGAAAAATCACACCCTGGAGGAAGACCTTACTGGCGTTTAGACGCCAGTAAGAAGAATCTGGCTGGCGTTCAACGCCAGAACAGAGCATGGTTCTGGCGCTGAACGCCCAAAATGGGCAGCATCTGGGTGTTTGAATGCCAGAACTGCACCCTGGAGAAGAGCTGGCGCTGAACGCCCAGAACAAGCATGGTTCTGGCGTTCAACGCCAGAAATGGGCAACAAATGGGCGTTCAACGCCCAGAACAAGCACCAATCTGGCGCTGAACGCCCAGAGTTGTGTGCAAGGGCATTTTGCATGCCTAATTGGGTGCAAGGTTGTAAATTCTTGAACACCTTAAGATCTGTGGACCCCACAGGATCACCTCAGGATCTGTGGACCCCACAGGATCCCCACCTACCTCCACTCACTTCTTCTCACCCCTCTTTCACACAATCTCATAAACACTCTTCCCCAAAACTCTTCACCAATCACCTCAATCTCCTTTCCCTATATATAGCCCTCCATTCTTCTTCAAATTCACACAACAAAACCCTCTCTTCCCCTTCTTGACCGAAACACATCTCCCTCTCCCTCTCCTCCATTTCTTCTTCTTCTTCATCTCTTCTTTCTTTTCTTGCTCGAGGGCAAGAAAAATTCTAAGTTTGGTGTGGTAAAAGCATAAGCTTTTTGTTTTTCCATTACCATTGATGGCACCTAAGACCGGAGAAACCTCTAGAAAAGGGAAAGGGAAGACAAAAGCTTCCACCTCCGAGTCATGGGAGATGGAAAGATTCATCTCCAAAGCTCATCAAGACCACTTCTATGATGTTGTGGCCAAGAAGAAGGTGATTCCTGAGGTTCCTTTCAAGCTCAAGAAGAATGAGTATCCGGAGATCCGACATGAAATCCAAAGAAGAGGTTGGGAAGTTCTAACAAAACCCATCCAACAAGTCAGCATCCTAATGGTTCAAGAGTTCTATGCCAATACATGGATCACTAGGAACCATGATCAAAGTAAGAACCCGGACCCAAAGAATTATCTCACCATGGTTCGGGGGAAATACTTAGATTTTAGTCCGAAAAATGTAAGGTTGGCGTTTAACTTGCCTATAATGTAAGGAGATGCACGCCCCTACACTAGAAGGGTCAACTTTAATCAAAGGTTGGACCAAGTCCTCATGGACATATGTGTGGAAGGAGCTCAATGGAAGATTGACTTCAAAGGCAAGCCGGTTCAACTAAGAAGACTGGACCTCAAGCCTGCAGCTAGAGGATGGTTAGAGTTCATACAATGCTCCATCATCCCCACTAGCAACCGATCCGAAGTTACTATGGATCGGGCCATCATGATTCATAGCATCATGATTGGAGAGGAAGTAGAAGTTCATGAAGTCATCTCCCTTAATTCTCTATTTTTCGTTTTCTATGATAAGTGCTTATCTAAGTTTGTGTCTTATTACATGATCATTTGTATTTAGTAACTATGCCTTAAAGTAGTGAATATGAATCCATCACCTCTCTTAAATTAAAACTATTTTAATTCAAAAGAACAAGAAGTACATGAGTTTCGAATTTATCCTTGAACTTAGTTTAATTATATTGATGTGGTGACAATGCTTCTTGTTTTCTGAATGAATGCTTGAACAGCGCATATGTCTTTTGAAGTTGTTGTTTAAGAATGTTAAATATGTTGGCTCTTGAAAGAATGATGACAAGGGGACATGTTATTTGATAATCTGAAAAATCATAAAAATGATTCTTGAAGCAAGAAAAAGCAGCAAAGAACAAAGCTTGCAAAAAAAAAAAGCAAAAAAAAAAATTAGAAAGAAAAAGAAAAAGCAAGCAGAAAAAGCCAAAAACCCTTAAAACCAAAAGGCAAGGGTAAATAAAAAGGATTCCAAGGCTTTGAGCATCAGTGGATAGGAGGGCCTAAAGGAATAAAATCCTGGCCTAAGCGGCAAAACCAAGCTGTCCCTAACCATGTGCTTGTGGCGTGAAGGTGTCAAGTGAAAACTTGAGACTGAGCGGTTAAAGTCAAGGTCCAAAGCAAAAGAAGAGTGTGCTTAAGAACCCTGGACACCTCTAATTGGGGACTCTAGCAATGCTGAGTCACAATCTAAAAAGGTTCACCCAGTTATGTGTCTGTGGCATTTATGTATCCGGTGGTAATACTGGAAAACAAAGTGCTTAGGGCCACGACCAAGACTCATAAAATAGCTGTGTTCAAGAATCATCATACTGAACTAGGAGAGTCAATAACACTATCTGAACTCTGAGTTCCTATAGAAGCCAATCATTCTGAACTTCAATGGATAAAGTGAGATGCCAAAACTATTCAAGAGGCAAAAAGCTACAAGTCCCGCTCATCTGATTGGTGCTATGTTTCATTGATACTTTGGAATTTATAGTATATTCTCTTTTTTTATCCTATTTGATTTTTAGTTGCTTGGGGACAAGCAACAATTTAAGTTTGCTGTTGTGATGAGCGGATAATTTGTACGCTTTTTGGCATTGTTTTTAGTATGTTTTTAGTAGAATCTAGTTACTTTTAGGGATGTTTTTATTAGTTTTTATGTTAAATTTATATTTCTGGACTTTACTATGAGTTTGTGTGTTTTTCTGTGATTTCAGGTATTTTCTGGCTGAAATTGAGGGACTTGAGCAAAAATCAGATTCAGAGGTTGAAGAAGGACTGCTGATGCTGTTGGATTCTGACCTCCCTGGACTCAAAGTGGATTTTCTGGAGCTACAGAACTCAAAATGGTGCGCTTCCAATTGTGTTGGAAAGAAGACATCCAGGGCTTTTCAGAATTGTATAATAGTCTATACTTTGAACGAGTTTAGACGATGTAAAAGGGCATTGAACGCCAGTTCTACGCTGCTGTCTGGAGTTAAACGGCAGAAACAAGTCACAAACCAGAGTTGAACGCCAGAAATACGTTACAACCTGGCGTTCAACTCCAGAAAGAGCCTCTGCTCGTGTAACATTCAAGCTCAGCCCAAGCACACACCAAGTGGGCCCCGAAAGTGGATTTATGCATCAATTACTTACTTCTGTAAACCTAGTAGCTAGTTTATTATAAATAGGACTTTTTACTATTGTATTAGACATCTTTGATCATCTTTGGATGCCAAGTTCTTAGATCATGGGGGCTGGCCATTCGGCCATGCCTGGACCTTTCACTTATGTATTTTTAACGGTAGAGTTTCTACACACTCATGATTGTAGCGCGTTAGTGACAGACGCAAAAGAATTGCTGGATTCTATTCCGACATGATCGAGAACCGACAGATGATTAGCCGTGCTGTGACAGAGGATTTGGACCATTTTCACAAGAGGATAGGATGCAGCCATTGGCAAGGGTGACGCCTCCAAATGATTAGCCATGCAGTGACAGCGCATCGGACCATTTTCCAGAGAGGATCAAAAGTAGCCATTGACAACGGTGATGTCCTTACATAAAGCCAGCCATAGAAAGGAGTAAGACTGATTGGATGAAGACCGCAGGAAAGCAGAGGTTTAGAGGGACGAAAGCATCTCCATGCATTTATCTGAAATTCTCACCAAGGATTTACATAAGTATTTCTATCCCTATTTTATTATTAATATTCGAAAACTCCATAACCATTCTATATCCGCCTGACTGAGATTTACAAGATGACCATAGCTTGCTTCATACCAACAATCTCCGTGGGATCGACCCTTACTCGCGTAAGGTTTATTACTTGGACGACCCAGTGCACTTGCTGGTTAGTTGTGCGAAGTTGTGATAAAAAGTTGAGATTACAATTGAGCGTACCATGTTGATGGCGCCATTGATGATCACAATTTCGTGCACCAGTTAGCCCAGTACAAGTGGTGCCCAAGAAGTCTGGAGTCACTACAGTGAAGAATGAGCATGGAGAGCTCATAGCAACTAGAGTTCAGAACGCTTGGAGAGTCTGCATTGATTACAGGTGTCTCAACCAAACCACCCTTAAGGATCACTACCCACTTCCATTCATTGATCAAATGCTGGATCGCCTGTCAGGTAAATCACATTATTGCTTTTTAGATGGTTACACAGGTTATTTCCATATTCATATAGCTCCTGAGGATCAGGAAAAGACCACTTTTACATGTCCTTTTGGGACTTATGCTTACAAGAGAATGCCCTTTGGCTTGTACAATGCACCAGCTACTTTCCAAAGGTGCATGATGAGTCTTTTCTCTGATCTTATTGAAGACTGTATGGAGGTTTTTATGGACAATTTTAGCATTTATGGTGATTCTTTTAGCCTTTGCTTAGATGGATTATCTAGAGTATTAGATAGATGTGTTCATACAAACCTTGTATTAAATTTTGAAAAATGTCACTTTATGGTAAAACAAGGGATTGTACTAGGACATGTGGTATCTAATAATGGAATTTCTGTAGACCCAGCAAAGGTGAATGTTATTTCGAGTTTACCTTACCCTTCCTCTGTGAGGGAGGTCCGTTCGTTCCTTGGCCATTGATGAGCGGATAATTTATACGCTTTTTGGCATTGTTTTTAGTATGTTTTTAGTAGAATCTGGTTACTTTTAGGGATGTTTTCATTAGTTTTTATGTTAAATTAAAATTTATAGACTTTACTATGAGTTTGTGTGTTTTTTTTTATTTCAGGTATTTTCTGGCTGAAATTGAGGGACTTGAGCAAAAATCAGATTCAGAGGTTGAAGAAGGACTGCTGATGCTGTTGGATTCTGACCTCCCGGCACTCAAAATGGATTTTCTGGGGCTACAGAACTCAAAATGACGCAATTCCAATTGCGTTGGAAAGTAGACATCTAGGGCTTTCCAGCAATATATAATAGTCCATACTTTGCCCAAGTTTAGACGACGCAAACTGGCGTTCAACGCCAGCTCTCTGCCCAATTCTGGCGTCCAGCGCCAAAAACAAGTTGCAAAGTGGAGTTCAACGCCCAAACTGGCACAAAAGCTGGCGTTCAACTCCAAGAATGACCTCTCCACGTGTAGACTTCAAGCTCAGCTCAAGCACACACCAAGTGGGCCCCGGAAGTGGATTTATGCATCAATTACTTACTTCTGTAAACCCTAGTAGCTAGTTTATTATAAATAGGACCTTTTACTATTGTATTAGACATCCTGGATTGTATTTTGATCCTGTGATCTCGTTTTGGGGCTGGCCATCTCGGCCATGCCTAGACCTTTTACTTATGTATTTTTAACGGTAGAGTTTCTACACTCCATAGATTAAGGTGTGGAGCTCTGCTGTTCCTCAAAGATTAATGCAAAGTACTACTGTTTTCTATTCAATTCATCTTATTTCGCTTCTAAGGTATTCATTCGCACTTCAACCTGAATGTGATGAACGTGACAATCATCATCATTCCCCATGAACGCGTGCCTGACAACCACTTCTGTTCTACCCTCGATTGAATGATTATCTCTTGGATCTCTTAATCAGAATCTTCGTGGTATAAGCTAGATTAATGGCGGCATTCATGAGAGTCCGAAAAGTCTAAACCTTGTTCGTGGTATTCCGAGTAGGACTCTGGGATTGAATGACTGTGACGAACTCCAAACTCGCGAGTGCTGGGCATAGTGACAGACGCAAAAGGATAGTAAATTCTATTCCAGTATGATCGAGAACCTCCAAGATGATTAGCCATGCAGTGACAGCGCATCGGACCATTTTCACAGAGAGGAATAGGATGCAACCAACGACAAGGGTGATGCCTCCAGACGATTAGCCGTGCTGTGACAGAGCATTTGGACCATTTTCCCGAGAGGATTGAAAGTAGCCATTGGCACCGGTGACATCCTTACACAAAGCCAGCCATAGAAAGGAATAAGACTGATTGGATGAAGACAGCAGGAAAGCGGAGGTTTAGAGGAACGAATGCATCTCCATACGCTTATCTGAAATTCTCACCAATGATTTACATAAGTATTTCTATCCTTCTTTTATTACTATATTTCAAAAACTACATAACTATTTTACATCCGCCTGATTGAGATTTACAAGGTGACCATAGCTTGCTTCATACCAACAATCTCCGTGGGATTCGACCCTTACTCATGTAAGGTATTACTTGGACGACCCAGTGCACTTGCTGGTTAGTTATGCGAAGTTGTGAAGATATGTTTAGACCATGGTTTTGTGCATCCGTTTTTGGTGCCATCGCCAGGGAATCAACTTCGAACAATAATTCACAACCGGAGTAACAATTTCGCATACTAAGTTTTTGGCGCCGTTGCCGGGGATTGTTCAAGTTTGGACAACTGACGGTTCATCTTGTTGCTCAGATTAGGTAATTTTCTTTTTATTTTATTTTCAAAAATTTTTCAAAAATCTTTCAAAAATTTTTTTCATCTGTTTTCGAAAAAAAAAAGAAAATCAAAAAAAAAAATAAAAAATAAAAAATGTTTTCAAAAATATATTTTTCTTCAGAATTTTTAAGAATGAATTCTAGTATTTCATGATGATTTGTTGAATCCTGGCTGGCTGTAAGCCATGTCTAATCTTTTGGACTGGGGTTTCAACTTATCATCACAAGAGATTCTCACACACTTAGTTGCTCTATACATGGAAAGTAGCAATATCTTCTAAAGCTTGACTGGCTATTAAGCCAGGTCTAACCCTCAGATTGGAGCTTTAGACTAAGAATTGATGATTCCTGGAATTCATATTAAAAATTTTGGAATCCTTATTTTTCTTTCTCTAAATAATTTTCAAAAAAAAAATCCAAAAAAATTAGAAAATCAAAAAATTCAAAAAAATATTTTTCATGTTTTTTGTTTAAGTCTTGAGTCATGTTATAAGTTTGGTGTCAATTGCATACTCATCTTGCATTTTTCAAAAAATTTTCATGCATTCATAGTGTTCTTCATGATCTTCAAGTTGTTCTTGGTAAGTCTTCTTGCTTGATCTTTGCATTTGCATGTTTTATGTCTTTTCTTGTTTTTCATATGCATTCTTGAATTCTTAGTGTCTAAGCATTAAAGTGTGAATCAAGTCATTAATTGTGATTTTAAAAATCAAATCTTTTTCAAAACTAATTTCAATCATATCTTTTCAAAAATTGATTTTCAAATTTGTTTTTCAAAATTGATTTTCAAATTTGTTTCCTACCTTTTTCAAAACTACCTAACTAACTCTCTCTCTCTAAATTTTCGAAAATATCTTCCCTCTTTTTCAAAAATTATTTTTAATTAACTAATTATTTTGATTTTTTATTTTAATTTTCGAAAAACTACTAACCTTTTTCAAAAACTTTTCAAAAAATTACTAACCTTTTTCAAAAATTATTTTCGAAAATCCTCTCCCTCTCTCATCTTATTCTATTTATTTATTCATCTACTAAAATCTCTTCCTCACATAACTCACCAAATTCGAACCCCCTCTTCTATCTGTGTTCGAATTTTTTTTCTTCTTTTCTTCTTCTACTAACAATATGGAACCTCTTTACTGTGACATAGAGGATTCCTCTTCTTTTCTTTTTCTCTTCTCTTTCTTATGAGCAGGGACAAAGAAAAAGGCATTCTTGTTGAAGCTGATCCAGAACCTGAAAGGACTCTGAAGAGAAAACTAAGAGAAGCTAAATTACAACAATCCAGAGACAACCTTATTGAAAATTTCAAACAAGTAAAGGAGATGGCAGCCGAACCCAACAACAATAATGCAAGGAGGATGCTTGGTGACTTTACTGCACCAAATTCTAATTTACATGGAAGAAGCATCTCTATTCCTGCTATTGGAGTAAACAATTTTGAGCTGAAACCTCAGCTAGTTTCTCTGATGTAGCAGAACTGCAAGTTTCATGGACTTCCATCTGAAGATCCTTTTCAGTTCTTAACTGAATTCTTGCAGATCTGTGATACTGTTAAGACAAATGAAGTAGATCCTGAAGTCTACAGGCTCATGCTTTTCCCTTTTGCTGTAAGAGACAGAGCTAGAATATGGTTGGACTTTCAACCCAAAGACAGCCTGAACTCTTGGGATAAGCTGGTCACGGCTTTCTTAGCCAAGTTCTTTCCTCCTCAAAAGCTGAGCAAGCTTAGAGCTGATGTTCAAACCTTCAGACAGAAAGAGGGTGAATCTCTCTATGAAGCTTGGGAAAGATACAAGCAGTTGACCAAAAAGTATCCTTCTGACATGCTTTCAGAATGGACCATCCTGGACATATTCTATGATGGTTTATCTGAGCTATCAAAGATGTCATTGGATACTTCTGTAGGTGGATCCATTCACCTAAAGAAAACGCCTGCAGAAGCTCAAGAACTCATTGACATGGTTGCTAATAACCAGTTTATGTACACTTCTGAGAGGAATCCTGTGAGTAATGGGACGCCTATGAAGAAGGGAGTTCTTGAAATTGATACTCTGAATGCCATACTGGCTCAGAATAAAATATTGACTCAGCAAGTCAATATGATTTCTCAGAGTCTGACTGGAATGCAAGCTGCATCCAACAGTACTCAAGAGGCATCTTCTGAAGAAGAAGCTTATGATCCTGAGAACCCTGCAATAGCAGAGGTGAATTACTTAGGTGAACCTTACGGAAACACCTATAATCCATCATGGAGAAATCATCCAAATCTCTCATGGAAGGATCAACAAAAGCCTCAACAAGGCTTTAATAATGGTGGAAGATACAGGTTTAACAATAGTAAACCTTTTCCATCATCCACTCAGCAACTGACAGAGAACCCTGAACAAAATACTTCTAATCTAGCAAACTTAGTCTCTGATCTATCTAAGGCCACTGTGAGTTTCATGAATGAAACAAGGTCATCCATTAGAAATTTGGAGGCACAAGTGGGACAACTGAGTAAAAGGATCACTGAAATCCCTCCTAGTACTCTCCAAAGTAATACAGAAGAAAATCCAAAAGGAGAGTGCAAGGCCATTGACATAAGTACCATGGCCGAACCTGTAAGGGAAGGAGAGGACGTAAATCCCAAGGAGGAAGACCTCTTGGGACGTCCAGTGATCAATAAGGAGTTTCCCTCTGAGGAACCAAAGGAATCTGAGACTCATCTAGAGACCATAGAGATTCCATTAAACCTCCTTATGCCATTCATGAGCTCTGATGAGTATTCCTATTCTGAAGAGAATGAGGATGTTACTAAAGAGCAAGCTGCCAAGTTTCTTGGTGCAATCATGAAGCTGAATGCCAAATTATTTGGTATTGAAACTTGGGAAGATGAACCTCCCTTGTTCACCAATGAACTAAGTGATCTGGGTCAACTGACATTGCCTCAGAAGAGACAGGATACTGGAAAGTTCATAATACCTTGTACCATAGGCACCATGATCTTTAAGGCTCTGTGTGACCTTGGTTCAGGAATAAACCTCATGCCCCTCTCTGTAATAGAGAAACTGGGAAACTCTGGGGTGCAAGCTACTAAAATCTCATTAGGGATGGCAGACAATTCAAGAAAACAGGCTTATGGACAAGTAGAGGACGTGTTAGTAAAGGTCGAAGGCCTTTACATCCCTGCTGATTTCATAGTCCTGGATACTGGAAAGGAAGAGGATGAATCCATCATCCTAGGAAGACCTTTCCTAGCCACAGCAAGAGCTGTGATTGATGTGGACAGAGCAGAATTGATCCTTCAAATAAATGAGGACAACCTTGTGTTTACAACTCAAGGATCTCTCTCTGCATCCATGGAGAGGAAGCATAAAAAGCTTCTCTCAAAGCAGAGTCAAACAAAGCCCCCACAGTCAAACTCTAAGTTTGGTGTTGGGAGGACACAACCAAACTCTAAGTTTGATGTTGAACTCCCATATCCAAACTCTAAGTTTGTGTTGGAGAGTCTCAACAATGCTCTGAACATCTGTGAGGCTCCATGAGAGCCCACTGTCAAGCTATTGACATTAAAGAAGCGCTTTTTGGGAGGCAACCCAATGTTTATTTATCTAATTTTATTTTTGTTTTTCATGTTTTCTTAGGTTCATGATCATGTGGAGTCACAAAATAAACGAAAAATTTAGAAACAGAATCAAAAATAGCGGAAGAAAAATCACACCCTGGAGGAAGCACCTGTCTGGCGTTCAACGCCAGAACAAAGCATGGTTCTGGCGTTCAACGCCAGAACAAAGCATGGTTCTGGCGCTGAACGCCCAAAATGGGCAGTATCTGGGCGCTGAACGCCCAAAATGGGCAGCATCTGGGCGCTGAACGCCAGAATTGCACCCTGGAGAAAAGCTGGCACTGAACGCCCAAAACAAGCATGGTTCTGGCGTTCAACGCCAGAAATGGGCAACAAATGGGCGTTGAATGCCCAAAATGGGCACCAACCTGGCGCTGAACGCCCAGAGTTGTGTGCAAGGGCATTTTACATGCCTAAATTGGTGCAAGGTTGTAAATCCTTGAACACCTCAGTATCTGTGGACCCCACAGGATCATCTCAGGATCTGTAGACCCCACAGGATCCCCACCTACCTCCACCCACTCTCTTTTCTCTTCTCAATCATCCTCTATTCCCAATAAACACTCTTCCCCAAAATCCTTCACCAATCACCTCAATATCCCTTCCCTATCACCACTTCACCACTCACATCCACCCACTCTTCCCCATAAACCTACCCCACCTACCTCCACTTACCTTCAAAATTCAAAATCAATTTCCCACCCAAACCACCCTAAATGGCCGAACTTATCCCCCTTCCTTCCCTATATATAGCCCCCCATTCTTCTTCATTTTCACACAACACAACCCTCTCTTCTATTCTTGACCGAAAACACATCTCCCCCTCTCCTCCATATTTTCTTCTTCTTCTTCATCTATTCTTTCTTCTCTTGCTCGAGGGCGAGCAATATTCTAAGTTTGGTGTGGTAAAAGCATAAGCTTTTTGTTTTTCCATTACCATTGATGGCACCCAAGATCGGAGAATCCTCTAGAAAAGAGTTCTAACAAACCCCATCCAACAAGTCGGCATCCTAATGGTTCAAGAGTTCTATGCTAATGCATGGATCACTAGGAACCATGATCAAAGTAAGAACCCGAACCCAAAGAATTATCTCACCATGGTTCGGGGGAATTACTTAGATTTTAGTCCGGAAAATGTGAGGTTGGCGTTCAACTTGGCAAACATGGAAGAGAACGCACGCCCCTACACAAGGAGAGTCAACTTTGATCAAAGGTTGGACCAAGTCCTCATGGACATATGTGTAGAAGGAGCTCAATGGAAGATTGACTCAAAAGGCAAACCGGTTCAACTAAGAAGACTGGACCATAAGCCTGTAGCTAGAGGATGGTTGGAGTTCATATAATGCTCAATCATTCCCACTAGCAACCGGTCTGAAGTTACTATAGACCGGGCCATCATGATCCATAGCATCATGATTGGAGAAGAGGTGGAAGTTCATGAGATTATACCTCAATAACTCTACAAGGTGGCTGACAAGTCCTCCACTATGGCAAGGTTAGCCTTTCCCCACCTCATTTGCCACCTATGCAATTCGGCTGGGATTGACATAGAGGGAGATATCCTCATTGAAGAGGACAAGCCCATCACTAAGAAAAAGATGGAGCAATCAAGAGAAGCTCATCATCAAGAAATCCCTGAGATTCCTCAAGGGATGCACTTCCCTCCACAAAACTATTGGGAGAAAATCAACACCTCCCTAGGAGAATTAAGTTCCAACATGGGACAACTAAGGGTGGAACATCAAGAGCACTCTATCATCCTTCATGAAATCAGAGAAGATCAAAAAGCAATGAGGGAGGAGCAACAAAGACAAGAAAGAGACATAGAAGAGCTCAAGGACATCATTGGTTCCTCAAGAAGGAAACGCCACCATCACTAAGGTGGACTCATTCCTTGTTCTTACTTTCTCTGTTTTTCGTTTTCTCTATGTTAAGTGCTTATCTATGTTTGTGTCTTCATTACATGATCATTAGTAGTTAGTAACTTTTTCTTAAAGTTATGAATGTCCTATGAATCCATCACCTCTCTTAAATAAAAAATGTTTTAATTCAAAAGAACAAGAAGTACATGAGTTTTGAATTTATCCTTGAACTTAGTTTAATTATATTAATGTGGTGACAATGCTTCTTGTTTTCTGAATGTATGCTTGAACAGTGCATATGTCTTTTGAAGTTGTTGTTTAAGAATGTTAAATATGTTGGCTCTTGAAAGAATGATGAACATGAGACATGTTATTGATAATCTGAAAAATCATAAAAATGATTCTTGAAGCAAGAAAAAGCAGCAAAGAACAAAGCTTGCAGAAAAAAAAATAAAATAGGCGGAAAAAAAAAAGCAAGCAGAAAAAGCCAAAAGCTCTTAAAACCAAAAGGCAAGGGCAAATAAAAAGGATCCCAAGGCTTTGAGCATCAGTGGATAGGATGGCCTAAAGGAATAAAATTCTGGTCTAAGCTGCTAAACCGAGCTGTCCCTAACCATGTGCTTGTGGCGTGTAGGTGTCAAGTGAAAACTTGAGACTGAGCGGTTAAAATCAAGGTCTAAAGCAAAAAGAAGAGTGTGCTTAAGAACCCTGGACACCTCTAATTGGGGACTTTAGCAAAGCTGAGTCACAATCTGAAAAGGTTCACCCAATTATGTGTCTGTGGTATTTATGTATCCGGTGGTAATACTGGAAAACAAAGTGCTTAGGGCCACGGCCAAGACTCATAAAATAGCTGTGTTCAAGAATCATCATACTGAACTAGGAGAATAAATAACACTATCTGAACTCTGAGTTCCTATAGATGCCAATCATTCTGAACTCCAATGGATAAAGTGAGATGCCAAAACCATTCAAGAGGCAAAAAGCTATAAGTCCCGGTCATCTGATTGGAGCTATGTTTCATTGATAGTTTGGAATTTATAGTATATTCTCTTCTTTTTATCCTATTTGATTTTCAGTTGCTTGGGGACAAGCAACAATTTAAGTTTGGTGTTGTGATGAGCGGATAATTTATACGCTTTTTGGCATTATTTTTAGTATGTTTTTAGTAGAATCTGGTTACTTTTAGGGATGTTTTCATTAATTTTTATGTTAAATTCATATTTCTGGACTTTACTATGCGTTTGTGTATTTTTCTGTGATTTCAGGTATTTTCTGGCTGAAATTGAGGGACTTGAGCAAAAATCAGATTCAGAGGTTGAAGAAGGACTGCTGATGCTGTTGGATTCTGACCTCCCTGCACTCAAAATGGATTTTCTAGAGATACAGAACTCGAAATGACACGCTTCCAATTGCGTTGGAAAATAGACATCCAGGGCTTTCCAGAAATATATAATAGTCCATACTTTTCCCAATTTTCGACGACGCAAACTGGCGTTCAACGCCATCTCTCTGCCCAATTCTGGCGTCCAGCGCCAGAAACAAGTTGCAAAGTGGAGTTCAACGCCCAAACTGGCACAAAAGCTGGCGTCCAACTCCAAGAATGACCTCTCCACGTGTAGACTTCAAGCTCAGCCCAAGCACACACCAAGTGGGCCCCGGAAGTGGATTTATACATCAATTACTTACTTCTGTAAACCCTAGTAGATAGTTTATTATAAATAGGACCTGTTACTATTGTATTAGACATCCTGGATTGTATTTTGATCCTGTGATCTCGTTTTGGGGCTGGCCATCTTGGACATGCCTAGACCTTTTACTTATGTATTTTTAACGGTAGAGTTTCTACACTCCATAGATTAAGATGTGGAGCTCTGCTGTTCCTCAAAGATTAATGCAAAGTACTACTGTTTTCTATTCAATTCATCTTATTTCGCTTCTAAGATATTCATTCGCACTTCAACCTGAATGTGATGAACGTGACAATCATCATCATTCCCCATGAACGCGTGCCTGACAACCACTTCCGTTCTACCCTCGATTGAATGATTATCTCTTGGATCTCTTAATTAGAATCTTCGTGGTATAAGCTAGATTGATGGCGGCATTCATGAGAGTCCGGAAAGTCTAAACCTTGTCCGTGGTATTCCGAGTAGGACTCTGGGATTGAATGACTGTGACGAACTCCAAACTCGCGAGTGCT
>NC_029794.2:68261493-68267789 GCF_000816755.2 Arachis ipaensis
GTGACATCCTTACATAAAGCCAGCCATAGAAAGGAGTAAGACTGATTGGATGAAGACAGCAGGAAAGCGGAGGTTCAGAGGAACAAATGCATCTCCATACGCTTATCTGAAATTCTCACCAATGATTTACATAAGTATTTCTATCCTTCTTTTATTACTAAATTTCGAAAACTACATAACTATTTTACATCCGCCTGACTGAGATTTACAAGGTGACCATAGCTTGCTTCATACCAACAATCTCTGTGGGATTCGACCCTTACTCACGTAAGGTATTACTTGGACGACCGAGTGCACTTGCTGGTTAGTTATGCGAAGTTGTGAAGATATGTTTAGACCATGGTTCTGTGCATCCGTTTTTGGTGCCATCGCCAGGGAATCAACTTCGAACAATAATTCACAACTTGAGTAACAATTTCGCATACCAGCCATGCAGGTTTTTACATGAGATTCATAAAGGACTTCAGTAAGGTAGCACTCTCCTTGTCCAGATTACTGCAGAAAGATATTGAGTTCGAGTTCAGTGAGGATTGCAAACAAGCGTTTGATAAGCTGAAGACCGCCTTGACTCAAACTCCAATTGTGAGAGGATCAGACTGGAGCCAGCCGTTTGAAATCATGTACGATGCTTCCAACCATGCAGTAGGAGCAGCGCTAGCTCAGCGTGAAGGTAAGGATCCTTTTGTTATAGCTTATGCGTCTAAGACTTTAGACGCTGCCCAGTCCATTTATACTACTACTGAGAAAGAACTTCTTGCTATTATTTTTGCTCTGGATAAATTCCGAGCTTATTTACTTGGTACTAGAGTAGTAGTGTATTCGGACCATGCAGCTTTAAAGTATCTATTAGCTAAAAAGGAGTCCAAACCAAGGCTTATACGTTGGATACTGCTATTACAAGAATTTTATTTAGAAATAAAGGATAGAAGTGGTAACCAGAATTTAGTGGCAGACCACTTGAGTCGCCTTGAGCACGTTAAGGATGATTCTACTCCTATAGATGATAATTTTCCATTTGATAACCTGCAAGCAGTATCTGAGGTAGTCCCTTGGTATGCACCTGTAGCTAATTATCTAGTTAGCTGCACATTTCCTCCAAACTTTTCTAAGCATCAAAGAGACAAGCTGAAAAGCGAGTCTAAATATTATATATGAGATGACCCATATTTATGGAGATGTGGCACTGATCAGGTAATTAGACGGTATGTGCCTCAATCAGAATTCCAGTCTATTTTAGAGGCCTGTCACTCATCTGAGAGTGGAGGACATTTTGGCCCTCAAAGAACAGCAAGAAAGATCTTAGACCGTGGATTCTGGTGGCCTGCTCTTTTTAGAGATGCTGCTGAGTTTTGTAAATCTTGTCTCCCATGCCAAAAATTTGGTAATATATCCAGGAGGGATGAAATGCCTCAACAAATTATGCTTTTCTGTGAAATTTTTTATGTTTGGGGCTTTGACTTCATGGGTCCATTTCCAAATTCTAATGGTTATTTTTATATATTGTTAGCAGTGGATTACGTTTCCAAATGGATAGAAGCAATTCCTACCGGCACTGATGATGCTAACACTGTTGTTTCCTTTGTGAGAAACCATATTATTTGTCGCTTTGGATCACCACGGGCAATCGTGAGCGATCAAGGCACCCATTTTTGTAATAGGAGACTAACAGGATTAATGAAGAAGCATGGGATAATTCATAAGGTTGCGATAGCATACCATCCTCAGACCAATGGGCAAGCCGAGGTGTCAAACAGAGAGATAAAGCGTATCTTGCAGAAGATAGTCAAACCTCATAGAAAAGACTGGAGCACCAGGCTACAAGATGCACTCTGGGCATATAGGACAGCATACAAAACACCCATTGGGATGAGTCCTTTCCGCTTAGTTTATAGAAAAGCTTGCCATCTCCCAGTTGAAGTAGAGCACAGAGCCTTTTGGGCAGTCAAGGAGTGCAACATGGGAATTAAGAAAGCCGGAGCTGAAAGGAAGTTGCAACTGTAAGAACTGGAGAGCCTTCGCCTAGAAGCTTATGAGAACTCAAGACTATACAAGGAGAAGATGAAGGCTGTACATGATCAGCACATCAAGAAAAAAGAGTTCCAACCTGGGGATTTAGTTCTCCTTTACAAATCTCAACTGAGGCTCATGCCAGGTAAGTTGCGATCAAGATGGGAAGGTCCATACAGAGTAGAGAAGGCCGAACCGTACGGAGTTTATCACCTAAGTCATCCTTCAAGTTCTGAACTCATCAAAGTTAATGGACAACGCCTGAAGCTATACCATGGCGAGAAGATGCAGAAAAACAAGGAGCTTGAGATCTTCCTCTTGGAAGATCCCCACATAGCAGAAGATTGAGCTAGTGGAGCGTCCAACTTACGGATGTTAAAGCAAAGTGCTAGATGGGAGACAATCCACCATGGTATGATCGTTCTTTTCTTTATTTTTAGTTTTTCTATTCAATAACTCTTCTCTTTATCAGTACATTTCGTGCATCTGCATTTGCATATTCTTATTATTTAAAAAAAAAAGTGCCACGCGACGCGACCGCACCAGCGACGCGTCCGCGTCGCAAGGAGAGGGGAGAAAATAAAAACAAACAGAGAGTCACGCTGGAGCGTGGCTGGAGGCGTGCCAGTGGCACAAATCGTCCCACGCGACCGCGTCACCGACGCGTCCGCGTCACATGGGAATAATGGCCTCCCACGCGACCGCATGACCCACGCGGCCGCGTGCCCTAATTTTCGACGTAAAAAGGGTGCACAACGAATTACTGTGCGCGAGTGGTGCTGGATTGGTGCTGAACGCACAATTCTATCCACGCGGACGCATGGCTCACGCGTCCGCGTCGTTCCCTTCTGAAGCCCACTCACACGATCACATGCCCCACGCGATCGCCTCACCCCAAATTTGGCAAATATATCAATTTGAATAGAGAGTTGTGCAGGCGCGAAGCTGCACTAGTGCCAGAAGTACAACATGGGTCACGCGACCGCGTGACCGACGCGACCACGTCACCTTACTTGAAGCGCAATCGCGCGAATTCGTGCCCCCCGCGGCCGCATCGCCTGCGCCGCACAGCTCAAACTTAATTGCCAAAATATCTTATCTTCCTCTTCTCCAAATCCTAATTTCTCTTTTCCCTCCTTATTTCTTCCTTCTCCCTTCTTCCTTCTATCTCCCCTTTCTCTCTCTCTCTTTCACCTCCATTAACAAGGTTTTATTTTCTTCTTCCCTCTTTCCTTTTCTATCATTCTTCTTATTTTATATGTTATTTTCTTTTCTTTCCTTTTTTCTTTTCATTATCCATATTTTCTTTCTTCTTCTTTCCTTTTTACATGGTGTTAGAATTTTATTCGCGTCATTATTCCTCATTATATGCTTGTGAATTGTTGCACTTGTTTGACAATTATATATTATTTTTTAAAGGATTGCTTGCATGTTCACTTTAATACTTTCTATACCTTATCTACCATGCATGCTATGTGTTTGTGAAAAAGCCCATATGGCATTATGCACTTCTCTATGTTATTCTACTATTCAATGATGCTTTTCATAAACTCCCTTTACTATTGTATTAATTGAAAATAATTGTCAATACAAATGTGATGGTTTGTTACGAGTGATGCTTGATCTATGCTACTCATGCCTTTTTCCGGCATGCCAATAAACACCTTGCATTCACTTGTCATTATATGCACTAGCTATTTTTCATTGATGACTTTTCACAGGTACTCATGAGAATGTGTTAATGTCAGTTACCTCCTAATGTACATCCATCACCACCTTTTCCGTTCTCTTCCTTGCTATATATCTCTTTGAATTTAATTTACTTTCTCTTCCCTTTTCAGGATGGCCACCAAGAAAGGAAAATAGAAAGCTACTCCCAAACCACCAGCAAGAAGAGGAACTAAAAGAGCACTAGTGGCAGAGCCTTCTTCAACTACAGTCAAGCCCTCAACAAAAAGAGTTAAGAGGATCATAAAGGTTGATGAAAAGGAGAAAGCCTTTCAAGCAAAGGACACTGCGCGATTTCCCAATCGCTACTGTGAGCAGATGTTCCCCATCCTGGCTGAAAGGAGCTACAACAACGAACACCTTCTTATCCTCCTACCCAATATTGCTACTTTTGTTGAGCCGCAAATTGAACGAAGACAATGGGGTTTCCTACAGAGACAACCAAGGCAGGTCAATCTTTCTTGGGTAGTTGAGTTCTACTCTAACTTCTACCTGCCTACCCTGCAGTCTGTCTTTGTCCGTCAGAAGCAAGTCCCCATTAGAGAAGAGGCCATTCAAAAAGCTTTAGGTCTTCTCCCTATTCCAGAAGGATTGGACGCCTTTCAAGAATCCACACTCAAGCGCCAGATGTTCCAATTTGACTGGGAAGCTGTTCTCAGAGTTATCGCACTACCTGGCAGCCATTGGATCTACGGATACCATTGTACCCGCCCTAAGGGAATATCGGCTTCAGCACTTACCTTGGAAGCTCGCGTATGGGCACAGATCATGTCCCATTACGTCTTTTCGAGCAATCACGAGTCCTCCTTCACTGCGGACATGGCCGTTCTACTATGGTGCATCCTTACAGACCAACCTCTGAATCTACCAAGACATATCCGGAATGCCATGGGACACGTCCAAATCGTGGGCAACTTACCTTTTCCCGCCTTGGTCTCAGATCTTGTCTCAGTAGCTGGAGTCTCCTACAGAGCTGGGGACACCAAAGCCATGCTTCCACGGGATGATCAGTATGTCCCTAACGGGAAATACCTCAGACCTCCAGCAGCCACTACAAGCCTTCCTACTGCACCGGTTGAAGGATATTCCTTTTCAACACCACAAGCACCTACAACAGACGAACTGCTCCAGCAGATAATCGAATGGTTGGATCGGCAAGAACAGAAAGCGAAGTTAAGAGAGCGCCGTAACGAGCGCCGATTCAAACACCTCAAGGAGCTACTCAAGGGATACTTCAAGGACTCAGACACCCCGGACTCCACTTCCTTTACCAGTACAGGGAGCCATGATGGTCCCGACTGTGGAGATACTGCTACCAGCCCACCCCTGTTCCTGACAGATGGCACCAAGGACGGTGCAAAGCCTTAAGTGTGGGGAGGTCAGTCAGTACCTGACTTCCGGAGGTAATTTCTCTTCCCTAGCACTAATAAATTAGGATATCTTAGTTAGATTTTCTTTCTTTTATAGAACAGGATAAATTGTATAGTAATAGGTTAGTTGCATGCATGCTCTACTTGATTATAAAGACAATAAGTTTCTTCTAAGACTCTATCTTTGGAACAAAATTTCACTAATTTTTAAAAAAATTTTTTTATGATAAATCTCCTTGAAGATGTATTTGGAACATGATTTTTGAACTAAAGAACACACAACCTGTGAAGATTTGAGCCTTTATGCATGGTTACATTATTTAACCATAAATATTTTATTCTTGTGTGTTTACTTCTCTATGATTGTAATCTATATTTTGTTTCATCCTATATGTCCAATATTTATTATATTTGTATGCTTGCATATGATTGAGGCCATTATTTGTTTAAACTCACTTATCCAAATTAAGCCTAACCTTTTTAATTACCTTTGTTAACCACTTTGAGCCTTTAAATCCCGTTTGTTCTATATTTCACCACATTACTAGCCTTAAGCGGAAAAACAATTGTATATCCGAAATTGAATCTTTGGTTAGCTTAAGAGAGAATTGTGTGTGCTAGTTAAGTATGGGAAATTGTGGGAACAAAAGTTATTAAGGAAATGTGTCATGATAATACAATGGGAATTTGGATACCTACTCATATGAAACTATAAGAATTAAAAATCTATTTGCATTGATAAGCTATGTTTATTTTTATGTCTAAAAAAAATCAATAAATAAATAAGGGGACAAAATTACCCCAATGTTGAATTAAGAATTCAAAGATCAATGCACATATGATAAAATTAAAATAAAAAGTTGATACATGAGTATGGAATGTAAAAGGGAATTCTGGGTAACTAGGTATGAATTCTAAGGTTACACTAAATATATATAGGTTGGGTTAAAGCTTGGGTTAATTAAAGATTCAATTTATAAGCTCACTTAACCATATATGTATCCCTACCCCTACCTTGGCCCCATTACAACCTTGGAAAGACCTCATGATGTTTGCATTGGTATATTAACTGTTGTTGATTGGTTAGGAGAAGAACAAAAGTTAGAGAACATGATTAGAGAAGGATAGAGTGATTACCCTATACACTAGAGAGATTAGAGCGTACATACATCATCAGTGAGGGTTCAATGC
>NC_029794.2:68268194-68279752 GCF_000816755.2 Arachis ipaensis
TTATGGTTGGATTGCCTTCTAGTCACTAACACCAATCTCTTTTAATTAAGTGGATTGCAACTTGTGAACAGACGTAGCATTCCAACTTGTTTGACTTTTCCTTACCTAGTAAAGGATAACTAAACAGGACAACTTTTAATTGTCAATTAATCTTGAGAGTATTCCAACAATAATAGGGATTCCAACTAATCAACTCCCAATCAAGGTTTTTATTTACATTATTCAAATTCTCCAATTTAATTTCCTGCTTACTCAACTCAAACCTTTTTGAAAACCTTTGATTAATAAAATAGCACACTTTTCTGCAACTCGTTGGGAGACGACCTGGGATTCATACTCCCAGTATTTTAATTTTAAATTTCTGTGACACCTTTCTAAATTGATAAGTGGATTTCTGGCGAGTTAAGAACTATACTTGCAACGTATATATTTTAACAATTTTTAATTCGCCAATTTCTGCTACCATCAACCTCCAAGAGTGCTTGTCCTTTAATTGGTTGTCAGAAGTTCCAACCATCTTCACTAAGCTTGAGTGAGGTCCTCTCCAAGACATGAGCTCCCAAAATTGATTCTCACAGGGTAATCCAGGGTCCCATATCTTGTCCTCGCACCCATCTTCTAGTTGATTGCCTTGACTTTGTCCGGGCGACGAGAAAGCAGAATTCTCATGAAAGCACCAAACTACTCTTCTGGGCCCACTTAATTGAGCATTACACCAATCCATGCTCGCCGATTTTGAGCTTCCAACCATAATGAATCTAGATTTACAACGCCAACCACTAAACATCCTCCTTTTCCGCTTAATTCCACAAAGCGCCCTAAGTTGGCCATCCGCCTCAAGCAGACCATACTCAAGTGGGATAATAAAGCTGAGAGTTAGAAGTTTTACCCACTCAAGTGGAAGATTGGATGGTGAACTAGGTGAAGGAGTACCCAAAGGTCTTGATAAAGCAAGCTCTACTCCCGTCCATCCTCTTCTAGAAGTTTCCACCACTCGGCAAGGTTCTTCAAGTTTCTCTTCTTGCCAAGCTTCCTCAAGTTCACATTCTTCTTCACCAACTTCTTCTATCTCCTCCCCATCGCTTTCATCATAGATAAGAGGTCTAGTGAAGTCTACCTCTTCATTAAGTATGAGCATTTTGGGGAAGGACTCTTCAAACTGGAAAGGATCATATGTTGATGTGGAATCATCATAGATAGGAGGGCTTGTTGCTTGGAACACTTCTTTCGGTTCTTCACTTACAATCGTTTTTGGAGGTTGCACATCCTTCTCAAGATTGATTTCTAGTCTACTGGGAAAAGGCTTAACAAGATTGTTAAGGGAATTAGTCAATGTGGGAAAAAAATCACAAGTGATGGAATCCACTTCTTGATCATTTTCCTTTAACTCTCTGTTTACTTCCACAACTTTACTCTCCTCTTTAACATCCTTTATATGCTCAACATATCCCAAACATCCATCCACTACTTCCTTTTGTTCACTAATCTCTACCTTCTCCTCTTGTTGCACTTCTTGTCCCAACTCTTCTTCCTCACCATGGAGCTTCAAGTTCACTCCCTAACTTGGCTCCTTGATAGTTTTTCCACATTCAACAGTGGGAGTACTTAGGGTACATGAACCTAGGTGGGATCTTAGGTGATTCACGGCATCTACCATGCTAGCAATCCTTGCTCTTAGCTCCTTAAACTTAGTTTCATACTCCTCTTGTTGCCTTAAGATATGAGATTCAAGGTCTCTCAATTCTAACATGAAGGCTTCGTCAGGAGGTAGTGGTGGAAGATAGGGTTCAGTGTTTGAGGGAAGATTGTTAATGTTGGAAGGTGGTTCATATTGGTGGAATTCTTGAGGTAGTGTATGTGGAATTTATGGTTCTTGGGAGTATTGGTATTGGGATGGTGGTTGTTCTATATGTGATTCAAATGGTGGTTGATACGGTGTGTATGAGTTATGGTCATATGGGGTTGAATGGTGGTGTGAGGCTTGGGAGTATGGTGTATGGCTATATTGAGGAGTGGGATCACATGCATATGATGATTGTGGTTGACAACCACAATGAGGGTCATCACACACATTGGATTGATACACATTAGGATCAGGATTATACCTATAAGAGTTCGTAGGAGGTTGTTGCCATGAAGGTTGTTCATAAGCTTGAGGTTCCTCCTATCCTTGATTTCCAAATCCTTGATGTATATCCTCATTGGAGCTTCCATTTCCTACAACATAGTTTGAATTACACTCATAGCCAAAAGGATGAGAATTCATAGTGAAAGAGAAAAAAAAATTAATAAGAAACAAAGAAGATAAAATCCTAAACTAGCAAAAACTAGCAAACAAACCAAAATTCAAGCTATTCACAATATATACAATAGCCAATAACATAGCATCATTGTGTCCCCAGCAACGGCGTCATTTTGATGAGTGTTGAACTCTTGTTGACATAGAATTTTTCAATTGAATTATCGTTGGAAGTATAGTTCTAGACCAACAAAAAGTCCTCTCATACAAAAAAATTTATAGTTTTGTCACAGATAACAAACACCTAATAAAAAATAACCGGAGTATTTGGACTCCGGGTCGTCTCCCTAGGAAACAATGTAGTGCTTAGTTATTGGTTATAAAGGGGTAAAGAGGGGGGTTTTGGTTCATAAGAGGGCAAGAAAAGTAGATTTGGCAAGCAAGTAAAGAAAGCAAAATAAAGGACTCTTGGCTAAAACTTGAGTAATTGAGATCACCATCCTTGTCAACAAACCGAAAATTGATAATCATGAGAGGCCAACCTATTAAGTCTACTTCCCAAAAGCTTTAAGTACGTAAAATTTACTCATAATCTTGAAGTACGTCAAATAGATTTGATCACATCCACCCTTAAGTCCTAACCTACCTACTAATTAACTTAGTAATGGGTTAGCGTCAATGGGTATCAAATTGATCACCATGGGTTCTCAAATCATCAATTCCATCATACCCGATGACTCAATATTACCCAATTCCCTTGGCTTAGACCAAGAGTTGACGAAACTACTCAAAAACTAAAGAGAACATTTCATCAAACACATAGAGTGCAATAAAAGTAAACTTCATAAATTGCAAGAATAGTAACATCTAACAACTACTAATGTGCAAGAAAATTGAGATCAACAACTCAAATCAACAATGAAGAAACATCAAGCATTAAATTGCATTAAAAGTAAATACTTTAACCTTTAACCTTTAAATTTTACTTTTTACCACCCGTAACTTTTAATATTTCTACTTTAACCACCCTAACTTTTGGAAATTACCAAATAACCCCACAAACACAAAAAATTTTACTTCCTTCCCCTTTTTAAGATCTAAGGCCTGTTCTTCCATGTTCTTCATCACATTCAAAGTCTTCTCTGTGTTCTTCATAAATTCTTCAGATTCTTTCTCTGTTTTTACCCGTTTTTCAATCTTTTCAGCAACCGATTTTTACCATAATGTAAAATAAAATTGCAGCCACTAAAGCCCCATCTTTTCCACATGATTTCAACACAAATTGAACCCCAATTTAAGGGTTAGGATTTCATTTTCCAGCAGCCACAAGAACACAAGTTCATAGCTTGAATTTCGTCAAATTTTATCAATTTTTCACCAAAATTTCAACAAGTATCACTCATATAAACAATTAATTTCAAGCATAACCAAACCATATAATAATCACACAACTCAAACACAATTAATCAAGATTAAATTCGTCAAATCCTACCTTGATTTGCTGCTCCAAATCCGGTTACTCTTTGAAGTGTTCTTAAAGCACTTTTTCCTCCTAAAACACATCAAGAACAACTTTAAAACTGTAAACCATCAACTAAACGAACTTCAGCAGCATGTTAGGAAGGTTATCCTCACCTTAAACATGCAGGAAATCAAAGATCTTTGGCCCACAAGTCAAGCTAAGCAAGAGATCTAAGGAAGAACATCAAGAAAACACTTGTTTAAGCATGTTTCCTTGAAAACCGAATTGAAGAGGGATGGAGACAACCATCTCACCTTATTTCCAGCCTTGATATATTATATGGTTATTGTTGCACGAAATTGTGATCATCAATGGCGCCAACAACTTCGTACGCACAATTGTAATCTCAACTCTTTGTCACAACTCCGCACAACTAACCAGCAAGTGCACTGGGTCGTCCAAGTAATAAACCTTACGTGAGTAAGGGTCGATCCCACGGAGATTGTCGGCTTGAAGCAAGCTATGGTCATCTTGTAAATCTCAGTCAGTCGGATTCAAATGGTTATAGAGAATTGATAATTAAAAGATGAATAAAACATATAACAGGATAGAGATACTTATGTAATTCATTGGTGAGAATTTCAGATAAGCGTATGAAGATGCTTTGTTCCTTCTGAACCTCTGCTTTCATATTGCCTTCTTCCAATCATTCATACTTCTTTCCATGGCAAGCTGTATGTTGGGTTTCACTGTTGTCAATGGATACCTCCCGTTCTCTCAGTCAAAATGTTCCAAATGTGCTGTTACCGCACGGCTAATCAGCTGTTGGTTCTCGATCATGTTGGAATAGGATCCATTGATCCTTTTGCGTCTGTCACTACGCCCAACACTCGCGAGTTTGAAGCTTGTCACAGTCATCCCTTCCCTGATCCTACTCGGAATACCACAGACAAGGTTTAGACTTTCCGGATCTCAGGAATGGTCGCCAATTGATTCTAGCCTATACCACGAAGGTTCTAATCTTAGATTAGAAACCCAAGAGATACACATTCAAGCTTGTTTGCATGTAGAATGGAAGTGGTTGTCAGGCACGCGTTCATAGGTGAGAATGATGATGAGTGTCACAGATCATCACATTCGTCAGGTTGAAGAATGAGTGTATATCTTAGAAAAGAAGTAGGCGTGAATTAAATAGAAAAACAATAGTACTTTGCATTAATTCATGAAGAACAGTAGAGCTCCACATTAATCTATGGTGTGTAAAAATTCCACGGTTGAAAATACATAAGAACAAAACGTCCAGGCATGGCCGACTGGCCAGCCTCCCAAAGAGGATTCAATCATCAAAACATGATTCAAAGATGATTAAAGGATGAAAATACAATAGTAAAATGTCCTATTTATAGAGAACTAGTAGCCTAGGGTTACAGAAATAAGTAAATAATGCAGAAATCCACTCCCGGGCCCACTTGGTGTGTGCTTGGGCTGAGCATTGAAGCTTTCACATGTAGAGACTTTTCTTGGAGTTAAACACTAGCTTTTGTGCCAGTTTGGGCATTTAACTCCAGCTTTTATGCCAGTTCTGGCGTTTTGACGCCAGAATTTTTACGCTGCCTTGGAATGCCGGTTTGGGCCATCAAATCTCGAGCAAAGTATGAACTATTATATATTGCTGGAAAGCCCAGGATGTCTACTTTTCAACACAATTGAGAGCGCTCCAATTGGGCTTCTGTAGCTCCAGAAAATCTACTTCGAGTGCACGGAGGTCAGAATCCAATAGCATCTGCAGTCCTTTTTCAGCCTCTGAATCAGATTTTTGCTCAGGTCCCACAATTTCAGCCAGAAAATACCTGAAATCACAGAGAAATACACAAACTCATAGTAAAGTCCAGAAATGTGATTTTTATTTAAAAACTAATAAAAATATAATAAAAACTAAAACATACTAAAAACATACTAAAAATAATACCAAAAAGCGTATAAATTATCCGCTCATCACAACACCAAACTTAAATTGTTGCTTGTCCCCAAGCAACTGAAAATCAAATAGGATAAAAAGAAGAGAATATACTATAAATTCAAAAATATCAATGAAACTTAGCTCCAATTAGATGAGCGGGACTAGTAGCTTTTTGTCTCTGAACAGTTTTGGCATCTCACTTTATCCCTTGAAGTTCAGAATGATTGGCATCTATAGGAACTCAGAATTCAGATAGTGTTATTGATTCTCCTAGTTCAGTATGTTGATTCTTGAACACAGCCACTTTATGAGTCTTGGTCGTGACCTTAAGAATTTTGTTTTCCAGTATTACCACCGGATACATAAATACCACAGACACACAACTGGGTGAACCTTTCCAGATTGTGACTCAGCTTTGCTAGAGTCCCCAATTAGAGGTGTCCAGAGCTCTTAAGCACACTCTTTTTGCTTTGGACCACGACTTTAACCGCTCAGTCTCAAGTTTTTACTTGACACCTTCACGCCACAAGCACATGGTTAGGGACAGCTTGGTTTAGCCGCTTAGGCCAGGATTTTATTCCTTTAGGCCCTCCTATCCATTGATGCTCAAAGCCTTGGATCCTTTTTTATTTTACCCTTGCCTTTTGGTTTAAAGGGCTATTGGCTTTTTCTGCTTGCTTTCTTTTTCTTTTTCTTTCTTTCTTTTATTTTTTTCGCCATTTTTTTTGCAAGCTTTTCACTACTTTTTCTTGCTTCAAGAATCAATTTTATGATTTTTCAGATTATCAATAACATTTCTCCTTTTTCATGACTCTTTCAAGAGCCAACAATTTTAACATTCATAAACAACAAATTCAAAAAATATGCACTGTTCAAGCATTCATTCAGAAAACAAAATGTATTGTCACCACAACAAAATAATTAAACTAGTTTCAAGGATGAATTCGAAATCATGTACTTCTTGTTCTTTTGTGATTAAAACATTTTTCTTTTAAGAAAGGTGATGGATTCATAGGACATTCATAACTTTAAGACATAGACACTCAGACACTAATGATCATGTAATACAGACACAAACATAGATAAACATAAAGCATAATTTTTGAAAAATAGAAAAATAAGAGCAAGGAGATTAAAGAACGGGTCCACCTTAGTGATGGCGGCTTGTTCTTCCTCTTGAAGATCTTATAGAGTGCTTGAGCTCCTCAATGTCTCTTCCTTGCCTTTGTTGCTCCTCCCTCATGACTCTTTGGTCTTCTCTAATTTCATGGAGGAGGATGGAATGCTCTTGGTGCTCCACCCTTAGTTGTCCCATATTGGAACTTAATTCTCCTAGGGAGGTGTTGATTTGCTCCCAATAGTTTTGTGGAGGAAAATGCATCCCTCGAGGCACTCAGGGATTTCATGATAAGGAATTTCCTCATGCTCTTGTTGAGGTCCATGAGTGGGCTCTCTTGTTTGCTCCATCCTTTTCTTAGTGATGGGCTTGTCCTCTTCAATGAGGAGTCTTGGCCACAACTTCATAGAAGTGGTCTTGATGGACCTTTGAAATGAATCTCTCCATCTCCCATGACTCAAAGGTGGAAGCAATTGCCTTTTCCTTCCTCTTTCTAGAGATTTCTCCGGCCTTAGGTGCCATAAATGGTTATGAAAAAACAAAAAAGTTGAGCTTTTCCACTCCAAACTTAAAAGGTTTGCTCGTCCTCGAGCAAAAGAATAAAGAAAGGAGGAGAAGAAGAAGAGATAGAGGAGATGGAGGTGTGTGAATTGTTTGGACAAGGGGGTTTAGGTGGTTATGATGTGGAAAAGGAAGGAGTGATGGTTTGAATTTGAGTGGGTGGGTGTAGGTGGGTTATATGATGGATTTGAAGGAGTAATAGAGGTGATTGGTGGAGGTTATTTGGGGAAGAGTATTATGAAAAGGTGTGAAGAAGTGAGAGAAAGTGAGTTGATGTTGGTGGGGATCCTGTGGGGTCTACAGATCCTGAGGTGTCAAGGATTTCTCATCCCTGCACCAATTAGGTTTGCAAAACGCCCTTTGCTGCCAATCCTGGCGTTAAATGCCAGGTTGCTGCCCATTTCTGGCGTTTAACGCCAGCTTCTTGCCCTTTTCCAGCGTTAAACTCCAGTCTAGTGCCCATTTCTGGCGTTAAACGCCCAGAATGGTGCCAGACTGGGCGTTTAACGCCCATTCTGCTGCCCTTACTGGCGTTTAAAAGCCAGTAGGCTTCTCCTCCAAGGTGTGCTATTTTTCATTCTGTTTTTCAGTTTGTTTTTGCTTTTTTAATTTTTTTTTGTGACTTCACATGATCATCAACCTACAGAAAACATAAAATAACAATAGAAATTTAACATAGATAAGTAAAATTGGGTTGCCTCCCGACAAGCGCTTCTTTAATGTCAGTAGCTTGACAGTTGGCTCTCATGGAGCCTCACAGATACTCAGAGCATGATGATGGCCTCTTAACACCAAACTTAGAGTTTGGTTGTGGCCTCCCAACACCAAACTTAGAGTTTGAATGTGGGGGTTTTGTTTGACTCTGCATTGAGAGAAGCTTTTCATGCTTCCTCTCCATAGTTACAGAGGGAGATCTTTGAGCCTTAAACACAAGGGAGTCCTCATTCATTTTAAGGACCAATTCTCCTCTGTCAACATCAATCACAACTTTTGCTGTGGCTAGGAAGGGTCTGCCAAGGATAATGGATTCATCCATACACTTCCCAGTGTCTAGGACTATGAAATCAACAGGGATGTAGTGGCCTTCAACCTTTACCAAAACATCCTCTACAAGTCCATAAGCCTGTTTCCTTGAATTGTTTACCATCTCTAGTGAGATTCTTGCCACTTGTACCTCACGGATCCCTAGCTTCTCCATCACAGAGAGAGGCATGAGGTTTATGCTTGACCCTAGGTCACATAGAGCCTTCTCAAAGGTCATGGTGCCTATGGTACAAGATATTGAGAACTTTCCAGGATCTTGTCTCTTCAGAGGTAATTTCTGCCTAGTCAAGTCATCCAGTTCTTTGGTGAGCAAGGGGGGTTCATCCTCCCAAGTCTCATTACCAAATAGCTTGGCATTTAGCTTTATGATTGCTCCAAGATACTTAGCAACTTGTTCCTCAGTAACATCTTCATCCTCTTCATAGGAAGAATACTCATCAGAGCTCATGAATGGCAAAAGTAAATTCAATGGAATCTCTATGGTCTCAGTGTGAGCCTCAGATTCCCATGGTACCTCATTAGGGAACTCCTTGGAGGCCAGTGGACGTCCATTGAGGTCTTCCTCAGTGGAGATCACTGCCTCTTCCTCCTCTCCAGGTTTGGCCGTGTGGGTTATGTTAATGGCCTTGCACTCTCCTTTTGGATTCTCTTCAGTATTGCTTGGAAGAGTACTAGGAGGGAGTTCAGTAACTTTCTTACTCAACTGACCCACTTGTGCCTCCAAATTTCTAATGGAAGACCTTGTTTCAGTCATGAAACTTTGAGTGGTTTTAATTAAATCAGAGACTACAGTTGCTAATTCAGAGTGGTTCTGCTTGGAATTCTTTGTTTGTTGCTGAGAAGATGATGGAAAAGATTTGCCATTGCTAAACCTATTTCTTCCACCATTATTGTTGTTGAAGCCTTGTTGGGGCCTCTGTTGATCCTTCCATGAGAGGTTTGGATGATTTCTCCATAAAGGATTATAGGTGTTTCCATAGGATTCTCCCATGTAATTCACCTCTTCCATTGCTGGGTTCTCAGGATCATAAGCTTCTTCTTCAGATGAAGCTTCTTTGGTACTGACTGTTGCTACTTGCATTCCAGACAGACTCTGAGAAATCATGTTGACTTGCTGAGTCAATATTTTGTTCTGAGCCAATATGGCATTCAGAGTATTAATCTCAAGAACTCCTTTCTTCTGACTTGTCCCATTATTCACAGGATTCCTTTCAGAGGTTGACATGAATTGGTTATTTGTAACCATTTCAATGAGTTCCTGAACTTCTGCAGGCATCTTCTTCAGATGAAGAGATCTTCCAGCAGAGCTGTCCAATGACATCTTGGATAGTTCAGACAGACCATCATAGAAGATACCTATGATGCTCCATTCTGAAAGCATGTCAGAAGGACACCTTCTGATCAATTGCTTGTATCTTTCCCAAGCTTCATAGAGGGATTCACCTTCCTTCTGTCTGAAGGTTTGGACTGCAACTCTAAGCTTGCTCAATTTTTGAGGTGGAAAGAACTTTGCTAAGAAGGCACTGACTAGCTTTTTCCAAGAGTTTAGGCTTTCTTTAGGTTGTGTATCCAACCATGTTCTAGCTCTGTCTGTTACAGCAAAGGGAAAAAGCATAAGCTTGTAGACCTCAGGATCAACCCCATTGGTATTGACAGTGTCACAGATTTGCAAGAATTCAGCTAAGAACTGATGAGGATATTCCAATGGAAGTCCATGAAACCTGCAATTCTGTTGCATCAGAGAAACTAATTGAGGCTTAAACTCAAAGTTGTTTGTTCCAATGGCAGGGATTGAGATGCTTCTCCCATAGAAGTCGGAAGTAGGTGCAGTAGAGTCACCAAGCACCTTCCTTGCATTGTTGGCATTGTTGTTGTTTTCGGCTACCATGGCTTCTTCTTGTTTAAAAGTTTCTCTTAGGTCCTCTATAGAGAGTTGTACTTTAGGTTCTTTTAGCTTTCTCTTCAAGGTCCTTTCAGGTTCAGGATCAGCTTCAACAAGAATGCCCTTGTCCTTGCTCCTACTCATATGAAAAGAGAAGAGAAGAAAATATGGAATCCTCTATGTCACAGTATAGAGATTCTTTGAGGTGTCAGAGGAAAGTAAAAATAGAAGGATGAGGTAGAGAAGAGAGAATTCGAACTTATCAAGAGGGATAGAGTTCGAATTGCTAATAATGGAGAAGTGTTAGTCCTTTAAATAGAAGGATTTGAGAAGTGGGGAAGAATTTTCGAAATTAAAGTAAAAAGATTTTGAAATACACTACAAGAAAAATACCCATTCAGCCACACTTTTTTTAAGCTACATTTGAAAAGCATAGCCTATTCATAGAATAGGCTACGCTTTTCTCCGTGTTGCCTTTTTATATGAGAAAAGGATACACAATTGTGGCATCATTTAAAAAGTGTAGCCTTAGGTATTTTAGAAATCACTTATAAAGCGTAGCCGTAGGTTAATATCTATAGGTTCACTTTTTGTATCAAAGGAGACGCTTTTAGAGAGTAGCCTATTCATTAAGTTTTGGGTGCGTTTTAAAAGTGATGCCTAATGTATGAGATCAAATCCTAACACTTAGTGAAATTTTTATTCCTCTTTCAATTCTCACCAAAAGCACACACGCACACAGCACCTTCAATTGGAGGAACCCTCACCTTCGCCATTCTCACCTACGATACTCATCACCTTCGCCTTCTCACCATCGCTGTTGACCGTCGCCACCCAGTCACCACTCACCACATGGCTGCGCCACTCACCAGTCACTAGCTCACCGCTCACAAGCTCACACTCTCATCCTCACTCACACACACACAAAAGAGGGAAAAACCAGAAAAGGGGAGAACGGGAAGAAGAAGAGAAGAAGAGAGGAGAGGGGAAGGAAAGAGAGGACGACACCGGCTAGGGCTCTGCCGTGCGGACCATCATCGTTGCGTGCGCTGACCGTCACCTCGCATCGCCATCTTGTGCACTCACCGTCGCCGCTCAGCATCATCGTCGCATGTGCTCACTGTCGCTGCTCAGCATTATCGTCGTCGCTCAGCATCGTCATCGCCGCTCACCTGAGAAGGTATGTATCGATTTTCAGTTTGTTCTGTGAAATTTGGGAGGTTTTGGGTTCCAATTTTAGGATTTTTAATTAGGGGTTGTAGCTTCTGGATATGACACTGATAGGAATTGGGG
>NC_029794.2:68279837-68308420 GCF_000816755.2 Arachis ipaensis
GTTTGTTTGTGAATATTTGAAATTTGGAATGCTCTGGCTGAGTTGATATTGTTGTTGATTTTGAACCTAAACTTTGGCTTTTGTTGTTGCAGTTTCATTTGAATTTTTGGATATATTATAATCAGTTCATACATACAAAATCCACCAATATCATGGTTTTGCAGATTGACGAAGAGCTTCTTCAGGAAGTGGTTAATATGGGATTTGACAGAAATCAATTGGTTGAATCTTTATGCAACAGGATCCAAAATGAGGTCTGTGCCCTTCATTCTCTCCTTTCGTGTCTTCTTGATTGTCTCTTATTATTATCTATATATTTCTGGGTATATTGGGTATCTTTAACCAAACCTGAGAGAAGTCAAGGTGTCTCATTTTGCCGATCCTTCTGAAACCTTATTTGCCATATGGCTTTTTATTTTCTGTTTATAACTTACTTCAATTTCTCTTGGTTTACAGTCACTAAGAAAAATGAACCACCCAAATATTGTGAAGCTAAAGGAAGTTATTCGAGAAAGTGACATTCTGTACTTTATTTTTGAGTACATGATGGGTGGCCAGTTCTTCATTAGATGTAGTCTGCATCATCTTGTGCAAAGTTCAGTAATTGATGTTTCAATTTTTTGGGTGATTTAGGAATGAAACCTGTACCAACTTATGAAA
Organism: Arachis ipaensis; assembly: GCF_000816755.2. Classification (NCBI taxonomy): domain Eukaryota; kingdom Viridiplantae; phylum Streptophyta; class Magnoliopsida; order Fabales; family Fabaceae; genus Arachis; species Arachis ipaensis. The sequence continues at coordinate 68,280,498 of NC_029794.2, forward strand.
GACAGGGAGAAGATGTTTTCTGAGGGTGAAGTTAGGAATTGGTGTTTTTAAGTTTTCCAAGGTCTTGCTTATATGCACCAGCGGGGATACTTCCACCGTGATCTGAAGCCTGGTACGTTTATCATTGCATCCGAATCCTTTGTTAAATGTGCTATATGATAAAATAGAGAACATGCTTTGAGTATGTTAGCTTTTTTTTTTCAAACTTCTCAAGAATTACCTAGCTTTTTCTATCAATTATGAATCATTTAGGTTGACATTTTAATGAAGTTGTTATTGTGCAGCAAATGGAGATTTATACTATGGTCTATTCTGATTAATTTTATCACTTCATTGCAAGTTTTGTTTTGACACAATGTATACTCATTTTTTTGCAGAGAACTTGCTGGTTACCAAGGATATCATAAAAATTGCTGATTTTGGCCTAGCACGTGAGATCAGTTCACAACCACCCTACACTGAGTATGTCTCCACACGGCGGTAAGTGCTTTCAACTTTTGTATGTAAATTGTTCAGTTGTGTGTTGTGCAGTTTATAAGTTGTACGCTGGCTTCTGTTAGGTATCGTGCTCCTGAAGTGCTACTTCAATCTTATCTGTATAGCTCCAAAGTTTGACACATTGTAATTTAATCTTATATATTGATGGGTAAATTACTTTAATTAGTAAGAATCTCTAATCCACAAATGTTTATGTTTTGGTTGCTGGAATCAGACTATTTCATGAACAGTATTGTATGACAAGAACAATATTGTATGGCAATGACTTCTCAGCTTTCCGAGGCAAAAAAATGAGAGCGGGCCTTTACGAATAGAGGATGCCAGAATCAGTTGCGCTCAATCGGAGAAGCCAAGAATTTGCTTCAATTCTTCAATATATGTTCAATTCAGTCGCAGATGTTAGGTGCTCTATTTGACATCAATTTGTTTTTTTCTCTTCTATCAGAAGATTAATAACTTTTATTAGAAGATACTTATGTAAGTGATGCAGTAGCGTTGAAAAGCGTAGCCTATTCTGAAAAAATGAAAGTTGAAAAGCGTAGCCTTTGGTCCTAGACAGCATCACTTGAAAAGCGTAGCCTATTCCCAAACGCCAAAAGCGTAGTCCTTGGTGCAGAAAAGCGTAGCCTTTGAGAATAGGCAACGACCGAATAGGAATCACCCCAAAAAGCGTAGCCGTAGCCCAAAAAGCGTAGCCGTAGCCTAAGGCATCATTTTTTTTCATTTTTGGCTACACTTTTCAAATGTACCTGAATGGGTGTTTTTCTTGTAGTGATAATTAAAAGAAATTTTGAAAATTTGGTAAATGATTTTTGAAAACTAAGATTGGGAAAGAAATTAAGTGATCTTTGGAAAAGATTTTGAAATTAGAAATCAAAAAGATATGATTGAAAATTAATTTTGAAAAAGATGTGATTGAAAAGATATGATTGAGAAGATATGATTGAGAATCAAATTAAAAGGGGAAATTTTTAAAATTAAAGTTGTTTACTTGACTAACAGGAAATTAAAAGATATGATTCTAGAAATAAAATTTGATCCTTTCTTAATAGGCAAGTAACAACTTGAAAATTTTGAATTAAATCATTAATTGTAACAAGGATTTTCGAAAATAGTAATAAATAAAAAAATGGAAAGAAATTGATTTTGAAAAGATATGATTGAAAAGATATGATTTGAAAAAGATTTGAATTAAAAACAAAATCTTCCCTCTAGTGTTCTCCTGGCGTTAAACGCCCAGAATGGCATCCATTCTGCCGTTTAACGCTCAAAATGCTACCTTTTTGGGTGTTTAATGCCCAGCCAGGTACCCTGGCTGGCGTTTAAACGCCAGTTTTCCTTCTTCATTGGGCGTTTTAAACGCCCAATTTTTTTCTGTGTAATTCCTCTGCTGGATGTTCTGAATCTTCAATTCTCTGTATTATTGACTGGAAAAGACATAATTTTGAATTTTTTTTGAGTTTTTAGTGATGAAACAATCAAAATAAAACTAATCGTAGAAAACTAAAATCAAACAAACAATGCATGCAAGACACCAAACTTAGAAATTTTCATATTAAAGACACTAATAAATTGAAAATGCATATGAAAAACAACAAAACACACAAAACAAGATAGATTAAAGATCAGAGCAATGAAATCATCAAGAACAACTTGAAGATCAATGAAGAACATAATGCATGTAATTTTCGAAAATTAGAAGAATGCAATTGACACCAAACTTAAGATTAGACACTAGACTCAAATAAGAAACATAAAATATTTTTTATTTTAAGATTTTATAAATTTTTTTGTAATTTTTTTCAAAAATTAAGTGGAAAAAGGGAAAAAAAAAGGACTTCAAAAATCTTAATGAGAATTCCAGGAATCATGCAATGTTAGTCTAAAACTCCGGTCCAGGAATTAGACATGGCTTACTAGCCAGCCAAGCTTTCAGTGAAAGCTTCGGTCCAAAATACTAGACAGGGCCGATGGCCAGCCAAGCTTTAGCAAATCATTACGTTCAACAGCAAGATTGATAGAAATCAACAAGCCCTTGTGATGATAAGTTGAAACCTCGAACCAAAAGTTTAGACATGGTTTCACAACGAGCCAGACTTCAATAAATCAACATGAAACTCTAGAATTCATTCTTAAAAACTCTGAAGAACAAAATAGAAATACAAATTTTTTTTGAAATTTTTCGAAAATTAAAAGGTAAAAAGCTTAAACATAAAATAAAATTACCTAATCTGAGCAACAAGATGAACCGTCAGTTGTCCAAACTCGAACAATCCCCGACAACGGAGCCAAAAACTTGGTGCACGAAATTATGATCATCAATGGCACCAACAACTTGGTACGCACAATTGTAATCTCAACTCTTTGTCACAACTCCGCACAACTACCAGCAAGTGCACTGGGTCGTCCAAGTAATAAACCTTACGTGAGTAAGGGTCGATCCCACGGAGATTGTCGGCTTGAAGCAAGCTATGGTCATGTTGTAAATCTCAGTCAGGCGGATTCAAATGGTGATGGAGAATTGATAATTAAAAGATGAATAAAACATATAACAGGATAGAGATACTTATGTAATTCATTGGTGAGAATTTCAGATAAGCGTATGAAGATGCTTTGTTCCTTCTGAACCTCTGCTTTCCTATTGCCTTCTTCCAACTGATGCCAGGGCATTTTGGCCAGTTTCACTGACCTTTTCTTTACTGTTTTTAGGGTAGTTTCTTGCATTTTCTTATAAAATAAGTTATTTTTGGGTAGATATTCACTTACATCTTGATTCAAGCATACATTGTGCACTTTACATGATTTCATGAGGATTTTGCATGAATTTAATGACAAATTGGATGTTGCATTCCCCATGACTTGGATTAGAACTTTGATGCACTTTATTGCTTGATTTCAGGACAAAAGAAGCAAGGAAGAACCACGTTAGTAGCCACGTTAATCTAACTAACGTGGCCTCTAACGTGGAATGGGAGCTAACTTGCAAAGTTAATGAGAAAAGTAATCGCCAATAACGCCCTCGAAGCCATCATAGCCCACGTTAAGAGTCACGTTAACTTAGTTAACGTGGAAGCTAACGTGGATAAAGAGGTAATGAGCCAACGTTAGTGACACTCACCTTTGTCACCAACGTTGGATATGGCTAGCATGACTACGTTAGAAGCCACGTTAACTTAGTTAACGTGGACTCTAATGTGAGAAAGAGGGGCACATTGGAATGTTAGTGACAAAGGTAAGTGTCACTAACGTTCTCGAAGGAGTGGCAAGATTACGTTAAGAGCCACGTTAACTAAGTTAACGTGGACTCTAACGTAGGGAAGGGGGAGGTTTATCAACGTTATTGGGAAAGGTAAGTCCCAATAACATGTGCGAAGGACCAAGAGGCAACGTTAGTGGTAACGTTTGTGCCACTAACGTTGAGGTTAACGTGGCTCATACTTGGGTGAGCAACGTTAGTGAAAAAGGTGATTGTCACTAACGTTCTCGAACCCACACTTTCACTTAACATTAACACCACTAACGTCCTGAGCTAAAAGTCCCTGCAAGCAAAGCTAAGCCCAATAATAAAGATAACTGCTTCAAACTCAGGATCCAAAAGCCCATACCCAAGACTTGAAGAGCCAACTAGAAGATCAGAAGAGTAGTATATATAGGAGTAACTTTGAATTAGTTTAGGGGGCTGAAAACTTTAGGGAGCCTTTGGCCTAGAATTACTCTCTGTATTTTACTTTCTCTGCACTTCTAGTTTACTTTCAGCATGTATTCTCCATCTTTGTTTTCATTTTCCAGAGCTATGAACAACTAAACCCTTTCATTGGGTTAGGGAGCTCTGTTGTAATTTTATGGATCAATTTTAGTTTTCATTCTCCTTCTTCTATCTTTTCTCTTGATTTTACTAAAAAGCTTTCGATCTTCATCCAATTGGGTAGTTATCTTGGAAAAGAAGTTATTCATACTTGGATCTCTTCTGAACCTTGAAAGAGGAATGAAGGGATCATGCTAGAAATGCTTTCTCATGCTGGACCAAATTGGGTGTGGATGGATATGTGACTATAATCCTTCCAACACTTGATTTGGGAAATGCATGTGGTATAATCAGTGACCATACTTCATCTCTTCTCATGAGCAATTGACCAAGAAATTGGCTATTAATCAAGATTTGAGAGATTGAATTTCAAGGAATTGTAATTCGATCACTTAAGATTGCCAAGGAGATCAATGAATGCATTGATTGAGGAAGAGATGAAAATGAACTTGATCCAGAGAATGCAACATCTCCTGAGCCCAATGAACTCCCATTTCTGATCTTACCCATTCTCTTTAATTTCTACATTTACTTTTATGAGCAATTACCCCATTCCCATTTAAGATTCTGCAATTTACTTTCTGCCATTTACATTTAGCTCTTTATTTCCAGCATTTACTGTTTCTGCCATTTACTTTCCCGCCATTTAATTTTCTGCAATTCTCAACTCAAATTCTGATTCGTTCAACTAGAACATTCCTCTAATTAAAGTTGCTTGATCAATCAATCTCTGTGGGATTCGACCTCACTCTATTGTGAGTTTTTACTTGACGACGAATTTGGTACACTTGCCGAAGGAAATTTGTTGCAAGACAAGTTTTCCGCGTATCACCAACCATTCATACTCCTTTCCCTGGCAAGCTGTATGTTGAGTTTCACCGTTGTCAATGGCTACCTCCCGTCCTCTCAGTGAAAATGTTCCAAATGCGCTGTCACCGCACGGCTAATCAGCTGTTGGTTCTCGATCATGTTGGAATAGGATCCATTGATCCTTTTGCGTCTGTCACTACGCCCAACACTTGCGAGTTTGAAGCTCATCACAGTCATCACCTCCCTGATCCTATGCAGAATACCACAAACAAGGTTTAGACTTTCCGGATCTCAGGAATAGCCGCCAATTGATCCTAGCCTATACCACGAAGGTTCTAATCTTAGATTAGAAACCCAAGAGATACACATTCAAGCTTGTTTGCATGTAGAACGGAAGTGGTTGTCAAGCACGCGTTCATAGGTGAGAATGATGATGAGTGTCACAGATTATCACATTCGTTAGGTTGAAGAATGAGTGTATATCTTAGAAAAGAAGTAGGCATGAATTGAATAGAAAAATAATAGTACTTTGCATTAATTCATGAAGACTAGCAGAGCTCCACACCTTAATCTATGGTGTGTAGAAACTCCACCGTTGAAAATATATAAGAACAAAAGGTCCAGGCATGGCCGAATGGCCAGCCTCCCAAAGAGGGTTCAATCATCAAAACATGATTCAAAGATGATTAAAGGATGAAAATACAATAGTAAAAGGTCCTATTTATAGAGAACTAGTAGCCTAGGATTACAAAAATAAGTAATTAATACAGAAATCCACTCCCGGGCCCACTTGGTGTGTGCTTAGGCTGAGCATTGAAGCTTTCACATGTAGAGAGTTTTCTTGGAGTTAAACGCCAGCTTTTGTGCCAGTTTGGGCATTTAACTCCAGCTTTTATGCCAGTTCTGGCATTTTGACGCCAGAATTTTTACGCTGACTTGGAACGCCGATTTGGGCCATCAAATCTCGCGAAAGTATGAACTATTATATATTGCTGGAAAGCCCAGGATGCCTACTTTCTAATGCAATTAAGAGCGCGCCAATTGGGCTTCTGTAGCTCCAGAAAATCCACTTCGAGTGCACGGAGGTCAGAATCCAACAGCATCTACAGTCTTTTTTCAGCCTCTGTATCAGATTTTTGCTCAGGTCCCCCAATTTCAGCCCGAAAATACCTGATAATCACAGAAAAACACACAAACTCATAGTAAAGTCCAGAAATGTGATTTTTATTTAAAAACTAATAAAATATAATAAAAACAAACTAAAACATACTAAAAACAATGCCAAAAGGCATATAAATTATCCGCTCATCAATTATGTAGAGAAAGAAGAGAGGATTATTTTGGTAAAATCGGAGTTTTGGTTTGAGTTTTAGTTCAGAAGAAATCAAGCTTTGAAGATTTGGAACTAAGAACTTTTCCCTCCTTTTTCTCTTAATGATTTTCGGCCACAATGAGCAAATGAGGCAACCTTGGGGGTTTTGGGGGTGTAGGGTGAGTTGTGATTGGTTGGCTTGGAGGTGGGTTAAAATAATATCAAAATATCTCAGTGTATAACTACTAAAACTAGATGTATCGGAACACTTGTAAAAATATCTCTAAAAATTCTTTTCTGAGCTACTAGCATAAATGGCACTAGTAACATATTTATTATGAGAATAGAACATGTATGATGAGGCCTTAGCATTGTTAAAGTCATCAGAGAGTGCTGGTGCTAGGCTACACCAGTAAACTGTGAACCCGGTTAAACCAATTTTCGATTTTTAACTAAAACTGACCAGGTAACCTTATAATATCATTCAAGAAGCTTCTAATACCCATGTAATGATAATATTTTCCTATTATCTCTCTTTTCTCATGAATCGAGTCCGGTTCATCAAACTGAGATTATTTACGAAAACTAGAATCAAAACTCTTAACCGATACGGTTCAAAAACAAGGTTCTTCACGATTGCGTTGTCGGGCTTGTCTCAAATAAGGTCCTAAGTTAAAGATAATATAATGACAATGAGGATTGAGATGCTTGATGATACAGAAGAGGTGTTCCCTTTACTGATCTTTCGGAGAAATCCGTGTCTTCAGAAAAGATCTCGCGTACTCGAAAATCAAGGTTGTTATAAGTAACCCTTTAAACTAAAAGTCAAGGGTAAAAAGGATCCAAGGCTTTAAGCATTAATGGATAGGAGGGCCCAAAGGAATAAAATCCTGGCCTAAGCGGCTAAATCAAGCTGTCCCTAACCATGTTCTTGTGTCATGAAGGTCTAAGTGAAAAGCATGAGACTGAGTGGTTAAAGTTGTGGTCCAAAGCAAAAGAGTGTGCTTAAGAGCTCTGGGCACCTCTAATTGGGGACTCTAGCAAAGCTGAGTCACAATCTAAAAAGGTTCACCCAGTTATGTGTCTGTGGCATTTATGTATCCGGTGGTAATACTGGAAAACAAAATGCTTAGGGTCACGGTCAAGACTCATAAAGTAGCTGTGTTTAAAAATCAACATACTGAACTAGGAGAATCAATAACACTATTTGAATTCTAAGTTCCTATGGATGCCAATCATTCTGAACTTCAAAGGATAAAGTGAGATGCTAAAACTGTTCAGAAGCAAAAAGCTACTAGTCCCGCTCATTTAATTGAAACTAATCTTCATTGATATTTTTGAGATTTATTGTATTTTCTCTTCTTTTTATCCTATTTTATTTTTAGTTGCTTGGGGACAAGCAACAATTTAAGTTTGGTGTTGTGATGAGCAGATAATTTATACCCTTTTTGGAATTATTTTTAGGTAATTTCTAATATGTTTTAGTTACTTTTTATTATATTTTTATTAGTTTTTATGTAAAAATCACATTTCTGGACTTTACTATGAGTTTGTGTGTTTTTCTGTAATTTCAGGTATTTTCTGGCTGAAATTGTAGGACCTGAGCAAAAATCTGATTCAGAGGCTGAGAAAGGACTGCAGATGTTGTTGGATTCTGACCCTCCTGCACTCGAAGTGGATTTTCTAGAGCTACAGAATCCCAATTGGCGTGCTCTTAATTGCGTTGGAAAGTAGACATCTTGGGCTTTCCATCAATGTATAATAGTTTATACTTTGCTCGAGATTTGATGGCCCAAACTGGCGTTCAAACGCCCACTAGAGACCCTTTTCTGGCGTAAAACGCCAGAACTGACACCAGAACTGGAGTTAAACGCCCAAACTGGCATCCAAGCTGGCGTTTAACTCTAGAAATGGCCTATGCACGTGTAAAGCTCAATGCTCAGCCCAAGCACACACCAAGTGAGCCCCGGAAGTGGATTTCTGCACTATCTGCACTTAGTTACTTATTTTCTGTAATCCTTAGTAAATAGTTTAGTATAAATAGCACTTTTTACTATTGTATTCGGATATCTAGGATCTTTGGACTGGGACGCTGGCCATTCGGCCATGCCTAGGTTATTTTCTCTTATGTATTTTCTACGGTGGAATTTCTACACCTCATAGATTAAGGTGCGGAGCTCTGCTGTTCTTCATGAATTAATGCAAGTACTATTGTTTCTCTTTCAATTCACACTTCTTCTCCAAGATATACTCTCGTACTTAATTCAGTTAAGTCATAATGAAGGGGTGACCCGTGACAATCACCCACTATCTTCGTTACTCGCTTGGCCAAGATCCGCGTGCCTGACAACCACAAACGGTCTACATGATGTTCAACGTAGACATTGGATGACAGTCAGAGTATATTCTCTTGGGTCTCTAATTCACGGACCGAGTCCGTGAGATTAGAACCTTCGTGGTAGAGGCTAGAACCAATTGGCAGCATTCCTGAGACTCAGAAAGTCTAAACCTTGTTTGTGGTATTCCGAGTAGGATCTGGGAAGGGATGACTGTGACGAGCTTCAAACTCGTGAATGATGGGCACAGTGACAGTGTGCAAAAGGATAGAGATATCCTATTCCGACGCTAGTGAGAACCGACAGATGATTAGCCGTGCGGTTGCTGTACCTGGTATTTTTCATCCGAGACGAGAAATCCGACAATTGATTAGCCGTGCAGAAACCGTACCTGGTATTTTTCATCCGAGAGGATCATACAGCTTGCCATGGAAGGGAGCAAGCATGATTGGAAGAAGACAATAGGAAAGCAGAGGTTCAGAAGCAACAAAGCATCACCAAACGCTTATCTGAAATTCCTACCAATGAATTACATAAGTATCTTATTTTATTTTATGTTTTATTTTTCTTTTAATTATCAAAACCTCATAACCATTTGAATTTTCCTGACTAAGATTTACAAGATGACCATAGCTTGCTTCAAGTCGACAATCTCTGTGCGATCGACCCTTACTCACGTAAGGTTTTATTACTTGGACGACACAGTGCACTTGCTGGTTAGTTGTACGGAGTTGTGAAAAGTGTGATCATAATTCTGTGCACCACCACCCTATCAATATCAAGGCCAACACAATTACTCTCATAGTAATAGTTCCAACCAAGGGTGGAGGGACAATACACAAGGGAGCAATCAAAACCAAAGATGGAACAACTCCTCTTCTCACTACCACAACAACCACCAATCTTCATCACAATATCACAGCAACAACCATCTAGCCAACCAAAATCATCACAACCAATCATACCAAGCACTTCACCAAAACCAAAACAATCATTCTAAATACCAAGCCCCTCATCAAAGACAACAATCCAACCAACCCTCATCCTCTTCCACCAACCAAGTTAATGATTCTAACCGTGTACTGTACCATGAGCAAGAGAGACTTAGAATTATAGTAGAGAAACGTGAAGAGAACAATAAGGCTCAATTTGGTAACATAAATGCTCAATTGTCCAACATCACTGAAATGCTTTCAAGGATGTCTTTACCTCCCTCCAACAATACCAACCAAGCCTCAAGCTCTTCTAGCCTTTTATCTCAACCACTTCCAAACCCAAAGGGCGGTCTCAACGCCATCACTCTACGGTCAGAGACTACATTGGAGGAGGGACCATGGAAGACATTCATGAGGAGGAAGTGGTTGTTGATGTCCCACATGAAGAAGAGGAGGTAGACATAAGGCAAGAGAAAGAAGAAGTGAGCCCTAAGGAGCCCAAGAAGAAGGCCATAATGGATGAATCTATTCCTATCTTATTCCCTTCTATGGTAAAGAAGGCCAAGAAAACTCCGAAGTTTGATCCCAACATGCTTCAAGTATTCAAGAAGGTTGAGGTAACCATTCCACTTCTTGATGCCATTCAACAAATTCCAAAGTATGCTAAGTTTTTAAAGGACTTGTGCACACACAAAAATAGGATTGGTGAGTTGGAGACATTGTCATTAGGTAGTTCCATTTCTTCATTGATGAAGTCTATTCCGGAAAAGTGTAGTGACTCCGGACCATGTTTAGTGTCTTGTTTGATTGGTGGAGTTGCATTTTATGATTGCATGTGCAATTTAGGGGCTTGTGTAAGTATCGTGCCACTCTCTATATTTGCAAGGTTGAATTTAGCTCCATTGAAAAGGTCAGCTGCCAAATTTGTCTTAGCCGATAGCGGAAGATGTGCTTGTGACAATCAAGGATTTAGTGTTTCCGGTTGATTTCTATATCCTTGAGATGCCTCCGATGGATAATGGAAGTTCTTCATCCGTTTTGCTTGGTAGACGTTTCTTGAAGACATCTAAATTCAAATTGGATGCCTTTACCAGCACATACTCCTTTGAGGTAGATGATAAAACCATCAAGTTTAATTTAGAAGAGGCCATGAGACACCCACCCGAAGAGCACTCCGTTCTCCGATGTGATGTGATTGATGAGGTAGTAACGGAGATACAAAGAGAAGATCACAACAAGTTGTACTATCCTGTTGTTGAAGAGAAGGATAAACATGAGGGTGAACAAGAAAAGTTGATGAGGATGAGCTTTATGTCCTCAGTGAAAAAGAACCCCAACTTGAAGCAAAAAGTGAATTGAAGCCTCTACCTTCTCACTAGAAGTATGCATTCCTTGAGGACAACCAAAGGTTTCCGGTCATTATTGCTAGTGAGCTTTCTAGCCAAGAAGAGAAGAAGCTCCTAGAGGTCCTAAGAAAGCACAAGAAAGCGATTGGTTGGAGCTTGGCCGACATTGTAGTGATTGACCCCCGTATGTTTATGCATCGCATCTTTCTCCAAGAGGGAGCTCGGCCAGTTAGACAACCCCAAAGAAGGCTCAACCCCACTATTCTTAATGTGGTGAAAAAGGAAGTCACAAGGCTACTTGATGCGGGTATTATCTATCCGGTTTTCGATAGTGAGTGGGTGAGCCCAGTCCAAATTGTTCCAAAGAAATCAGGAATCACTACTATAAAAAAGGATGACGGTGAAGATGTCACTACAAGAGTGCAAAATCCTTGGCGGGTATGCATTGATTATAGGAGGCTAAACGCCGCAACAAGGAAAGACCATTACCCATTGCCATTCATTGACCAGATGTTGGACCGACTTGCAGGTAAATCTCATTATTGCTTTCTTGATGGTTTTACTGGCTACTTCCAAATACATATTGCTCCTGAGGATTAGAAAAAGACCACCTTTACTTGTCTCTTTGGCACCTTTACTTACAAAAGGATGCCATTTGGGTTATGCAATGCACCCGCCACTTTTCAGCGGTGCATGACTAGTGTCTTTTCCGATCTCATGGAGAGTTGTCTAGAAGTCTTTATAGATGATTTCAGTGTATATGGGATTTTTTTTATAGTTGTTTAGAGAACTTGGCCAAGTTCTTAGAGAGGTGTGTTGACACTAACCTTGTCCTCAACTTCGAAAAATGTCACTTCATGGTGACACAAGGTATAGTGTTAGGACACATAGTTTCTGATAAGGGCATTTCTGTGGATCCGGCCAAGGTTGATGTCATTACTAGTTTACCTCACCCCTCTTCTGTGTGGGAGATCCGTTCTTTTTCGGGGTATGCAGGATTCTATAGGTGTTTTATCAAGAATTTCAACAAGATTGCATTGCCATTATTGCGCCTACCCCAAAAGGACGTAGACTTTGACTTTCATAGTGCGTGCTTGTGCAGAAGCATTTGAGGAGTTGAGGAGAGCTCTTACCACGGCACCAATTGTGAGGGGCCCTGACTGGACGCAGCCGTTCGAGATCATGTGCGACGCGTCAAATCATGTCATAGGTGTCGCGCTTGCACAGCACGACGGTAAGCTCCCTTACATTATTGCTTATTTCTCAAAGACATTGGATGCGGCACAATCCAACTATACCACTACAGAAAAAGAGTACTTAGCTATTGTTCATGCATTGCGTAGATTTAGATCTTACTTGCTAGGCTCCAAAATAGTGGTATACACGGATCATGCAGCTTTAAAGTACATGTTGACAAAGAATGAGTTGAAACCTAGGCTCATACGTTGGATCTTGCTCTTGCAAGAGTTTGACATTGAGATTAGGGATTGAAGTAGGTTACAAAATTTAGTTGCAGACCATCTAAGCCTCCTTGAAAATCTTAAATATGAACCATTTCCGATTGACGACTCATTCCCTTTGGATAGTTTACATTCTGTTTCGGATAGTTTTCCTTGGTTTGCACCAATGGCGAACTACTTAGTTTCTAATATTTTCCCTCCCAACTTTTGGGATAAGTTGAGGAGTGATTCCAAATATTACATTTAGGATGACCCTCACTTGTGGAAAAGGGGAGTAGACCAAGTAATTCACAGATGTGTCCCGGAATCCGAATTCCAACCCATTCTTGAATCTTGTCATTCATCCGAGTGTGGCGGCCACTTTGGCCCACAACGGACTGCTAAAAAGGTTTTGGATTGCGGATTCTGGTGGCCAACATTGTTCAAGGATGCTAACCAATTTTTTGTGTCATGTCACCAGTGTTAAAAGTCTGGAAATGCATCCCAAAAGGATGAAATGCCTCAACAACCAATGTTGTTTTGTGAAATCTTTGATGTATGGGGCATAGACTTTATGGGGTCATTTCCTAACTCAAGTGGATATATGTACATTCTGTTAGCAGTTGATTACATATCAAAGCGGGTAGAAGCAATACCTACCCGCCTTGATGACGCTAATACTGTAGTTTCCTTCATTAGAAATAATATTGTATGCCGCTATGGGTCGCCACGAGCAATCATGAGCGACCAAGGTTCTCACTTTTGCAACAGGAAGGTAGAAGCACTACTCAAGCGATATGGGGTATCACACAAAGTTGCAACCGCTTATCACCCCCAAACCTATGGACAAGCGGAGGTATCCAATCGAGAGACAAAGCGAATTTTGGAGAAAGTGGTGAATCCACAAAGGAAGGACTGGAGCTCTCGGTTGGGAGATGCATTGTGGGCACATAGGACGGCGTATAAGACACTGTTAGGGATGAGTCCCTTTCGGATCGTCTATGGGAAAGCATGCCACCTCTCGGTTGAAATTGAACATAAAGCCTATTGAGGGGTTAAGCTAACATGGATTTCACCAAGGCGGGTATAGCCAGGAAATTGCAACTAGAGGAACTTGAATGTCTTAGGATGGAGGCATATGAGAATGCACGGATCTACAAAGAGAAAACTAAGGCATTCCATGATCACCATATCTGCAAGAAAGATTTTCAAGAGGGTGACGAAGTTCTTCTTTACAACTCAAGACTTAGATTCATGCCCGGAAAGCTCCGGTCAAGATGGGATGGTCCCTTTAGAGTAAAGGAGGTGAATCCATATGGTGTGGTCCAATTATTCTACCCTCAAAGTGGTGCAACATTCAAAGTGAATGGCCATAGAGTAAAGAAGTATCATGGCTACAAGTCACCAAGGGAAGTGGAGGTGTTCCTACTTGAGGATGCACCTGTAGGAGGAGAAGCTTAAGCTCATAACCGTCCAACTTAAGGACGTTAAAGAAAAGTGCTAGGTGGGAGACACCCCTACCATGGTATGATCTTCCATTGTACATAATTTCTTGCATATAGTTTTAGAGCCTTGTTGGATTTTGTGATTACTTGATGTTGTTGAGTTTGTTTAGGTATGCTAGATTCTGTTGATTTTGTTGAATTATTGTGATATTCATGAAGATTTCATTTATCCTGGTTTGGTTAAATTGGTAATGTTAAAGAAAATGCTTCATTTTGAGTATTGCATAAATTTGTGAGTGTTTTCTTGACTATCTAGCTTGAATGACTGCCAAGATTGTGTTAAAACTTCCTTTCTTTATGTTGTAAAAAAAAGGGGTGTCCACAACGTAAACTGGAGAGAAAACCAGAGAATTGTGCGAAAATTATGCGAGAACTGTGTGGGGAGCACAACTACAACCCACGCATAAGCATGGGCGATGCTTACACGTCGGTAGCCAATCTCACCCTCCACGCGTATATGTCGCCGAGGCGTACGGGTCGTTTGTACTGCAGCCAACTCCTGGTACAAAAACCAGAGAGTTGTGCGAGTTCTATGCTGCCTTTGTGTGCAACGCACCACTGTTTCCACGCGTGCGCGTCACCTGATGCGTACGCGTCCTCTCCCCTTTTTGCTACCCATGCGTATGCGTGGGCGACGCTTATGCATCACTACTATTTTCTAGTCATCCACACGTACGCGTGGATGACACGCACGCGTCACGTCCCCCACGCATCTGATATGCAGCCCATCCTATTTTCAATTCTTCCTTTAATCTTCTCCTTCTACTCCTTCCGCCTCTCTTCTCCACTCTTGCTACCACCTTGCCCTCGCCCACTACCACCGGCGACCACCACCTCCGGCGGTCCCACATTCTTTCTCTCTCTCCTTTCTCTTCTCATATCTTCACTTGCACTCTACCTTACCTTCTTTCCCCTCTCTCAAGGTTTCACTCCCCCTCCTTCTCTTTTGTCTTTGTTTAATTTTTCTCTTATTAGTTCCATTTATTTACTCTCTTCCATTTCTTCTTAGTTGCAGTTTGATTAATTTGTTCTTGTGTATTTTCTTTCTTTCTTTTTATATTTTTCATGGGTGTTGAACTTTGAGTTTGCTCTTGCATTGATGGGATATTTTGATATCTCTTGAATCCTTTATGATTATGTGGTGTTGTTTTGATATTTGGTATTTCATTTTGGAATGTTATATTTTTGAATTCTTTCCAATTTGCTTGTTGTTTGAAGATTGCACACCAAGTGTTTGTTGAAAAGAACCTATGCCATTTTGGTTCATTTTGACATTATGCTCTCAATTTAGTGCTTCTTTCTCATACACTTGCTTTTCTTTATGTGCATTGAGCCTATTATGCTTCATATTTACCATTCTTATGCTCATTACCCATGACTTGCTTCTTCATAGCATATTGCAAGATTCGTGGTCCCACTTTTTCTGACTCCACCTTCTTCCATTGCATGCTTCATTGTCTTAGAGTTAGACTAGGTGCATGATTTTCTTGTGCTTATTCTCTTTCTTGCATGTGTTACTTTGTGTGATTATTGATGCTTTGTGTGATTATTGTTACTTTGTGCATCACCAATAGCATGAAGGACCGTGCAAACTTCTAAGTGTGGGGAGGTCGGTTACCGACTTCTTAGGTAACAACCCTTTCTTTTCAACACCCATAATTTTGATTTTCTTTTGTTAATTAGGATAAGTTGCATGGTTAGTTTTTGTATTTGAACACTTTTTGGCATGGTAGTTGTTTATGGTTAGGACTACTTGGTTAGGGTGATGACTTCTTTTCTGAGAAATCATCTTTAGGGCACCCTACCAATTTGAAAAATTTTGTGTTAAACTTGCTTGAAGAATTCATTTTGGAACATGGTTTTTGAGCTAGAACACACAACCTTGTGAGATTTTGAGCCTAATTGATTGGTTGCATCTTATCAACCAATATATCTTGTTTCGGTGTGAGTTGTTCTCTCTAAGATTGTAATCTTTGTCTTGCTTGATTCTATATTTTCATTGTTTGGTGTATGCATGCATATAAATGATTGAGGCCTTTATTTCACAAAGCTCATATACCCATATGGCCTTACCCTTTCATCATCCGTTGCAAAACAATGTTGAGCCTATTTAACCCTATTTGTTCGTTATGTTAGCACATCATTAACTCTAAGTTGAAAATAATGAATGTCCTTGATCTGAATCCTTAGTTAGCTTAGACTAGTGAGAAGAGTGTACATGATTTAAGTGTGAGAAAATTGGGTGGGGAATATTTGGTTTGGGAATTGGGTATGTTATACTTTTTATGAAAAATGTGAAAAAGAGTTAGGCACATGTTCATATATTTAATATCTTAAGCATATGCATTGATCCCTCATATATATAGTACCCATCACAAGAATAAAAAAATAGTAATAATAATGATAAATAAATAATAAAAAGAAGAAAAAGAAAAAAAAATAAGAAAGTAATAAAAAGGGGACAAAATGCCCCAAAGTAAGTGGTGATAGCAATGCATATGTATTGTATTCAAATTGGGATGCATGGACATGTGGCAAAAGATAGTCAATGGCTAGTTAGGTTTTATATTTTAATTACATGGATTGTCTTAGGTTAGGTGGGAAGTTTAGGTTAATCAAGGATTCAATTTTAGTCCACCTGATCAAATACAATCCTACCTTCACCCTAACCTCATTACAACCCTTGGAAAGACCTGTTGATATGTGTATTCATGCATTGAACATATGTTGATTGGTAGAAGAAGAGCAAGCCTTAAAAAGTAAGATTATTAGAGAATTGCGAGAATTGGCCCTCAAACAATAGAGATGAAAGAGTTCAAATACTTTTGGCGAGGGTTTGATGCTCAACTCCTTGTTCCCCCGGCTTTCACGAGCTTTCTTCATGCAAGTTATGTACACTCCACTTTGATGTTTGAATTGGTAGAGTTCATAAATTATCTTGTCATTTTGGCCCAATGTGCTCATATATGTTCTTGGAAGATTGATTCGCTATCACCAAGTAGGTAGACGCATTTGCATTAGTTGCATCCATTTAGGTAATTTGCATTTTATGAACCCCATTCTCCTATATTCTTTGGTTCTTTTTATTTTTAGCATAAGGACATGCTTGGTTTAAGTGTGGTGAGATTTGTTAAACCCTAATTTTTTGGTTTATATTATGTAGAATTTGGGGGATTTTGTCAATATTTTCCGCACTTATTCATATAAATTGCAAGGTTTTGTGTTTTCGTTATAATTTCGCTTCATGGTTGAAAACATGATTTTTTTACCAAAAAATTCTATATTTTAATCCTCTTCTATTACCATTCGATGCCGTGATATATTTGTTAAGTGATTTCAGAGTTTATAGGGCAAGGATGGCCTAGAAGAGAGAATGGAGCTTTGGGAAATTGGCTGCGACTCGCACGCGTGGGAGCATGTTGCTAGGATTGGCGCGTAAAAGCTGACGCATTCACGTGGATGAGCAAAAATCCCACCGATGCGTACGCATGCCTGACGCGTACACGTGGATTACAAAACTCAGATGACGCGCACGCGTGGCCGACGGGCACGTGTGGCCGAGGCGCTCGTTTGATGCTCGGCACGTGACATCATTAATGAACTCATGGCTGGCAATTTCGGAGGAGCACAAGGCCCAATTCTAACTTGGTTCTACATGGAAAAGACCCAGCAATTAAAGGGGGTAAGGCGGGGATCAATCATTTTACACTTTACACACAATTGTAGCTAGTTTTGGGCTCTCATGTTCTAAGGAGAGAAACTCTTATTTTCTCTCTAGATCTAGTTGTATTTGATCTTCCCTTGTTGAAATTCTGAATTGGTTTTTTTAATTTTAGTTTCAATTACTTAATTTGAATTTTCTAGTATAATTTTGTTTATATCTTGTGTTTAAATTTGAATTTTCTTGTTATTTCTCATTTTCTTCTCATTTTATGAATTTTGTAGATCTAGAATTCCTATTGGTGCATTGATGTTTTCTATGATTAATAATGTTATTTGAGTTATTTTCTATTGATAATTGTTAGTGGGTATTTGTAGTTTCCAATTAATTTTCGATTTGAATATGTCTTTTATTAATGCATGCCATGTGTTTGATGAAATATTTCCTTTGATTATGGAGTAGTTTTATTTACTCTTGGCCTAGGCTAAGGAAATTGGGTAAACTTGAGTCATTGGGTCTAATTGATTTGGTGATTTGAGAGCCCTAGTGGTCAATTTGATACCCATTGACACCAATCTACTACTAAGTCAATTAGTAGTTGGATTGGGACTTATGAGTTGAGATTGACCAAGCCATTTAACGTACTTCAAGCTTGGATGTAGACATTATACGTACTTTAAGCATAGAGGTAGACTTAATGAGATTGGTTCCTCATAATTATCAAGATATGGTTATTAGACAAGGATGGTGACCCCAATTCCTATGCCTAGCCAAGAGTGCCTTTTATCGTTCATATTTGAAACCCAAAAATCCCAATTATTTAGTTCTTGTTGTAGTTAGTTTAGTCATTTACTTAGTCTTAGAATAGAAGTAGCTTATATGTTCTCTTGCTAGATTGAAATTGCTCATACCTTGCCTTAGTTACTTAATTTAGTTTCTTGCACCCTAAGATTTCTTGCATGTTAAGTTTAGTAGTTTAAAATCTTGCTTATGACTCTCAACCCCAGAATTCTAACCAATATCGATGCACATGTTTGCCCATTCTCTTGAGGACGACCCGAGACCAATACTCTTGGTTACTTTATATTGCGGTTGAACTCTGTGACAACCATAATTCTAAATTTGATGGGTAGGATTACATGTTGGTCTAGGACTATACTTGCAATGTGACTATATTTTTGTGAAATTCTTTACCAACGACAATCTTCTCTTATCACTTCCCCCTTAGCAAGGTTGGCATTCCCCCACCTTATCTGTCATCTATGCAATTCAACTGGAATTGTCATATAAGGAGACATTCCTATTGAGGAGGACAAGTCCATCACTGAGAAGAGGATGGAGCAAATTAGAGATCAAGCACATGGACCAACAAGAGCATGTGGAGCTGCCTCAACAAGAAATCCCTAAGATGCCTCAAGGGATGCATTTTCCTCCCCAAGGCTATTGGAACCAATTGCACACTTTCCTAGGAGAATTGAGCTCCATCATGGATCAACTAAGGATAGGATATCAAGAACACTCCACCATCCTCCTTGACATAAGAGAAGATCAAAGAGCCATGAGGGAAGAACAAAGAATTATGAGGGAAGAACAACAGAGGCAGGGGCATGACATAGAGGAAATCAAGCACTCCATTGGATCCTCCAAAAGGAGTAGTGGCCGTCATCACTAAGGTGGATTCGTTCCCTTTACTCCCCTATTGTTTATGTTATTTTTCTGTTTTCCATGTATTGTGTTTCATTTTCTGTTTCTAGTGCATGATCATTTGTCTTTATGTCTTAAAGTTATGAAATATTCCATGCATCTCTCGCCTTGCTTAAAAGAAAAATTATTTTATTGAAAAAGAAGTAAGATGCATGAATTTGGAGTTATATATTAAGAATAGTTCAATTATTTGATGTGGTTGCATTGCTTTTTTTTCTGAATGTATGAATGAACAGTGCATATTTGATGTTGGAGTTAAGAATGTTGGCTCTTGAAAGAATGATGATAAAAGTGAAGTATTATTGGTAATCTGAAAAGTCCAAAAATTTATTCTTGAAGCAAGAAAAAGCAGCAAAAAACAATAAAAGAAAAAAAAATATGCGAAAAAAAAGCAAGCAGAAAAGAAATAAAAATAAGAAAAAGCCAATAGATCTTTAAACCAAAAGGCAAGAGCAAAGAGCCAATAGCTCTTAAAACCAAAAGGAAAGAGTAAGGATCCAAGGCTTTGAGCATCAATGGTTAGGAGGGTCTAAAAAAAATAAATTCTTGGCCTAAACAATTCAAGTGAGCTGCTCCCCTAACTATATGCTTGTGGTGTGAAGGTGTCAAGTGAAAAGCTTGAGACTGAGCAGTTAAAGTCGTAATCCAATGAAAAGAGTGTGCTTAAGAACTCTGGACACCACTGGCTGGGGATTCTAGCAAAGCTGAATCACAATCCTAAGGGGTTCACCTAGTTAAAGTGTCTGTGGCATTTATGTAACCGGTGGTAATACTGAAACACAAAGTGCTTAGGGTCACGACCAAGACTCTAAAGAAGCTGTGTTCAAGAATAAAAAAAGAACTAAACTAGGAGAATCAATAATATCATCTGGATTCTGATTTCCTAAAGATGCCAATCATTCTAAGGTTCAATGGAAAGTGAGATGCCACAAGTATTCAGAAGCAAAAAACTACTAGTCCCATTCATCTAATTGAAACTGAGCTTTATTGAGAACTCTGAGATTTATTGTATCCTTCTCTTCTTTTTATCCTACTTTGTTTTTGGTTGTTTGGGAACAAGCAACAGTTTAAGTTTGGTGTTCTGATGAGAGGATATTTTATATGCTTTTTGGCATTATTTTCAAATAGTTTTTTTTATGTTTGGTTTAAGTTTTATTATATTTTAATAGATTTTAGTGCAAAATTCACATTTTTGGATTCTACTTTAGGTTTGTGTGTTTTATGGTGATTTCAGGTATTTTCTGGCTAAAATTGAGGAGCTTAAGCAAAAGTCTGATTCAGAGACAGGGAAAGGACTGCAGATGCTGTCAAAATCTGACCTCTGTGCACTCGAAAGAGCTTTTCTGGAGCTACAGAAATCCCAATGGCGCGCTCTTAACAGCTATGGAAAGCTATCATCCATGGCTTTGCAGAAATACATAATAGTTTATACTTTGCTTTGGAAATGAAGGCCTAAAACTGGCGTTCAACGCCAGCCACCAACCTCATTCCTGGCATCCAATGCCCAAAAGGGAGCCCAGGGGTGGCGTTCAACGCCCTTAAGGAGTACTAGCTCGTGAGAGACACTCAAGCTCAGCCCAAACACTCACCAAGTGGGCCCCAGAAGTGGATTTTCGCACTATCAGCTTAGTTTATCTTATTTCTGTAATCCTTAATTAGCAGGTTAGTATATATACAAGAGTTCACCCTTGTTAGAGGACTCTCGCCCACTTTTACATTTCCATTGTATTTTTCTATCAGCATGAGTCACTAACCTCCTAAGGTTAAGGTTAGGAGCTCTGCTGAGTTTCATGGATCAATAATATTGCTGTTTTAATTCAATATATCTCATTCTATTCTCTTATGCAGCCTCGTTCGTCATCTTATGAGTTGAGGGTGACCCGTGACAATCACCCTTGTTCTACATGGGTTCCATGCGATTCCTGACCACGATAGCGTTGCACTAAAGTTAGAGATTGCATTGCGGATTCCAATAGAGCATCTGAGCAACTTTGGATATGTGATATATAATCTTGTTGACTATGGGTGTTTAAGGTCTTTGTGGCATTAAGGCTAGAGTCAGAGAAGCAGCACTTTCTGATCCGGAAGATCTGCCTTGTCTGTGGCACCTTGAGTAGGATCGTGAAGGGGAGTGGATTGCTTAGAGCTTCATCTTCTACTACCGTAAAAAACCTAGAAGTGGCTTGATGAGAGGACATGAGTCATCTCAACGTGGTGGATTGCTACAGTAGAGGAGGTTAACTTAATGAGAGGACATAAATTAATCACTTACGGCTACGATTGAAGGAATCAGAAGGTTATTGAAGAAGATAGTAAGAAAAGTTGATCCGAAAAGACAAAGCATCTTCGAAGCCTCAACCGTTCTCATACCATTGAATTTCCATATATCTAGTAACTTTTATTTATTTAATTTTTTTATGCTTTTTTTGTTACATCTTATAATTTTCTATCCGCCTAACTAAGATTTGCAAGGTGTCCACTGCTTGCTCAAACCAGCAATCTCCGTGGGATCAACCCTCACTCACCTGAGGTATTACTTGGAGCCAGTATACTTGCCGGTCTATCTGTGCGAATTTTGTGGAGCCAGTTTCGTGCACCAGAGGTCAATCAAGATATGGACTCAATCATTAATGAGTTTTTGTCCACACTAACTAGTCTCCTCGATGATCTTGTTGAACCTTCTTTTGTTGAGCATGAAAGCAAAGTTGAGGGGGAATGTGCACAACCTCTAAGACTCATTTGAAGCAATGAAGAATTGGGAGAAGTTGTCAAGCAAGAGGAGGAAAGTGGAAAGGCTTGTCAAGGGGTGGAAGTAATCCAAAAAGAGCACAAGGAAGTGGAAACCACAAGGCCGGTGGGAGCATCTCTCCCTAAGTCACCATCATCTTTTACACCATCCAAGTGGGTAAAATTCATATCCCTTAGCTTTCTTACTCCACTTGAATATGGTTTGCTTGAGATGGATGGTCAACTTAGGAATATTTGTAGATTGAAGAGTAAGAGAGAGTTATGTGGTGGTTGGCAAAATAATGTTAGGCTCATTAATGTTGAAGCCTCAATGTCTAAGTGCAAGGGGTGGTGTGGAACTTAATTGATAGGACCTAGGAAGATGCTTTGGTGTTTACATGAGAATTCAGATCACTTGCCACCCAATTGGGATTGTCATGATCGAGTTGAAGATAGGTGTGAAAATAAGATATGGGATCCCAGATTACAATATGAATACCAACTTTGGGAGCTCGTGGCTTGTGAAGAACTCCATCAAAGCTTGGTGTAATTGAATTGGAATCTTGGAGCACTTTACAAATCCAAATTTTGTTTGAAGTTCAAGGATGAGTACAAACGCAAGCCACCATGACAAGGAGCTTTCCAAATGTCCAACTTAAGGACTTAACATAAAAGTGCTAGGTGGGAGACACCGCACCATGGTAAACTCTTTCCATCCTTTTGTATATATAATCAATGAATGAATTGGGTTGCTATTGTTAGGTACTTTTCCTCTTTCCATATTCTTGTATATATTACTTTGGTTGTTAGTTTCTTTGATTAAATTTATGCCTTAGGTTGTAGGTTGGTTGTTTTGAATAGAATTTTGTTTGAATTGTAAGTTTAGTTTGAATTGCCTAGTATAGTATTTGAAAAATATTTTTTTCAAAAAAACTTAAAGATTTTATTATATTTGAATTTTGGTTGGTTTAGAGTTGTAAATATGGAGTAGGAGAGTTAGTTCGATTCTATGCTGGTTTGAAAAAAAACACAACCATGCGTATGTATGCTTGGTGGTGCGTACGCATGGCACTGAAAATTGCCCAAGACGCGCACGCATACACTATATGCATACGCAAATGGCTAGAACAGAGAGCACCCCTTGCGTACAAGCATTTGCGAATGCAAGCTACCCCTAACCTCTCTTCGTAATGCGTATGCATATCTTGTAATGTGTACGAACAAATGTAATCCATATCCCCCTTAGTCGCGAGAACTCTTCCCTTACTCACGTCCCTTCATTCTCTTCACCCCCTAACACTCCTCTTCTTCCCTCCCCAACGTTCAACTCCACTCCTCTCCTTCTCTGTTTCAAGCCGTCACCACCACCTTCACCCACCACCCGCCACCACTACTAACGGCTGGCGACCACCTGACCACCGCCCCTTTTCCCCTTTCTTCTTCCTCTTCCCTTATCTCTTCTATTTCACCTTGCCTAACTCTCCATTCCTCTACCGCCGAACATCCGTCGCTTCCGTGCCAACGTTGCCCTGCTCCGCTTCCCCTTCCTTGTCTCAGTTTTTTACTTTGCAGGTTTCAATTCTTTCTCTTCTGTTTAATCTGTTTAGTCTATTACAGGTTGTTAATTCAGTTTGTTTAGTTAGTTTAGTTAGATTAGTTTAGTTTAGTTGAATTAGGTGGTTAGAGAATCTGGCATGGATAGTGGATTTAGGGTTGCCCTGATCAATAATGTTCTTTGGAAATGTTGCTGTTTCTTTAATTTTGCTTAGTTTGTTTGTTGCTGGATGATTTACCCTTGTGCTAAATTGGCTTGCTTGGTGCTATTGCTTGAACCTATTACCTTTGTTTATTGTGCTGTTATGGTGCTAAAATTTTAGACCATTATTTTTGTTCATTGTTTATGGCTATTAGAATGAACCAGTTGCTAGGTATTGTTAATGGTTAATGGTGCAGTGATGATTTTGACCGAAATTCTGAGTTTAGGTTATTATTGATGCTGGTTGCTTAATGGGTTAAAACTTAATTGTTCATCACTATTGTTGCTGTTTGCTGGCCTATTTGTTATTTCATATGAATTTACATATGGTTTTTATGTGTTTAAATGTTAAAGCATTGATAGGAAGTTTGAATTGATTCGTTTAATTTGGAAAATAAGCTAATTTACTGCTGAGATGCTGCCAAATTTTGGTCAAATCTATTTTCAGAACTAAATTTTGACTCGACTGATTCATTGAGTTTGGTGTTCACCAGTTTTTGTTTTGAATATTGCCAAGATCAATTAATCAACGACCTAGCTTATGGTCTCTCTATTTTGTTGAGGTTTCCTATTCTCCAATTTCATTGAGCTACATTATATGCCTTGATGCAACAAGATTCTATTTGACAAATTTCTGTGTCAATAGAACTTTGTTTCCTAATCAGTTTTGAAAAGCGCCTCAAAGAATGTTTTCCTGCAAGTTTTGGTCAAATCCTAATCTTCTTTGCTTTCTTTAAAAATTGTGATCTATTCATAAGCATTGAGTGCCTTAAATTGACTTTCAAAATTAACCGAAAACTTGGACTGAAGCCTCTTTTGCATAAACTCACAAGTTTGACGGTTTTATCTATGTGGTGATGAGCGGATATTTTATACACTTTTTGGCATTATGTTCTCAGTATTTTTAGTATGTTTTGTTAAGATTTGTTATGTTTTAGGAGGTTTTAGTGCAAAAAAATACTTTTTGGATTCTACTTTGAGTCTTTGTGGTTTTTCTATGATTTTAGGTGAATTTTGGGTGATTCTGGCAAGTTTTGGCAAAGTCTGATTTAGAGGAAAAGAAAGGACTGCAGATGCTGCCAAATCCTGACCTTCGTCCATTCCAACGAGTATATCTTGAGCTACAGAGGTCCAAATGACATGCTCGCAACGGCGTTGGAAAGCTAAATTCAAGGGATTTCCTGAAATATATAATAATAGTCTATACTTTGCTTCGGAAATGACTGCCCAAAACGGGCGTTGAACGCCCAACTTACCCCCTGTCTGGAGTTTATCGCCCAATAAGGACCAAGCCTCCCAACGCCCAAGAGGGAGTACAAGGCCGCAAATACACCTCCTAGAGGGCATTCAATGCCCTCTCACCCAAGTTGGATGCCAAGCTCATCCCAAACACTCACCAAGTGGGCCCCAGAAGTGAATTTTAGCACTAAATAGACTATTCTACCCTTACTAGTCATTTGTTTAGTATTTAAAGTGTATTTTACATAATCAAAAAACAGGACGCATACCATTCAGTCCTATTTACATTTTACATTGTATTTTCCTTTCAGTATGAGTTTCTAAACCTCCTAGGTTGAGGGGAGGATCCTTGCTGAGTCCTATGAATTAATAAGAGTATTACTGTTTCTTCTTCAGTCCGTGTTTGATCTATCTCTAAGATGTATATCCGATCTTTGGTGCACGAAATTGTGATCATAAATGGCACCAACAACTTGGTATGCACAATTTTAATCTCAACTCTTTATCACAACTCCGCACAACTAACCAGCAA
Organism: Arachis ipaensis; assembly: GCF_000816755.2. NCBI lineage: Eukaryota > Viridiplantae > Streptophyta > Magnoliopsida > Fabales > Fabaceae > Arachis > Arachis ipaensis. Next base: position 68,306,103 of record NC_029794.2, read on the forward strand.
GTGCACTGGGTCGTCCCAGTAAAACCTTACGTGAGTAAGGATCGATCCCGCGGAGATTGTCGGCTTGAAGCAAGCTATGGTCACCTTGTAAATCTCACCCAGGTGGATTCAAATGGTTATGGAGAACTGATAATTAAAATATGAATAAAACATAAAATAGGATAGAGATACTTATGTAATTCATTGGTGAGAAAACTCGCGTATGAAGATGCTTTGTTCCTTCTGAACTTCTGCTTTCCTATTGCCTTCTTCCAATCATTCATACTCCTTTCCATGGCAAGCTTTATGTTGGGTATCACCGTTGTCAATGGCTACTGATGGTATTTTTATGGAAAAACGAATTTTCCAAAACACCAAAAAACTCACCGGCAAGTGTACCGGGTCGTATCAAGTAGTAAAACTCACTTAGAGTGAGGTCGATCCCACAGGGATTGATGGATCAAGCAACTTTAGTGGGTGATTAGTTTAGTCAAGCTAACATTTAAGTGAAATTGGGTGAAACTTGAAGCAACAGAATATAAATGACAAGGAATTATAAATTACAGAAAGTAAATGGGCAGAAAACTTAAAGAGCAAGAAATGTAAATTGTAAGAATCTTAAATGACAAGAAATGTAAATTGCATGAAATATAAAGGGGAGTGGGTGCTGAAAATTAAAGAAAGCAATAGATCAAGCAACTGGAAATTTAAATTGCAGGAAGAATAAATCAAGATCACAACAACTCAACTGTAAAATACAGAGGAACAAAAGTGCAGGAAAGTAAATTGAGAGTTGCAGCAAATCTAAACAGAAAGGGAAAATTTCAGTGAAGGATCAAAACAGAAAATTAAAATGACTTGAAGAATTTAAAAGCAGGAAAGCAGTGCTTAATTTGCAGCAATTTAAAAGAAGGTTGAAGATCTCAAGGAATCAAAGAGACTAGAAAACAAGTCTAGATCTCACTCCCTTCCTTGATCCAACAAGAGAATAATTGCAGAAAAGTAAAAGAACAGATTGTAGAAGAAGAAGATTTAAAACAGAAAATGAAATTTTGAATTATGCAGTAAAAGAACAAGAGAGAATTCAAGGTGAGATTGAAACAGAATTTCTTCAATTCTCCACCCAAAATTCAAAACAGAAAATGAAAAATAAAGAGAGAGTTCTCAAATGGAGCCAGCCCCTCTACCCTCCAATGGAGCTCTCATAGGGTCTCCTCTACAAAGATGAAAATGATGCCTTTATATAGGCTTTACAAAATGAAAATAAAAAAATGAAATGAAAAACAAATTCCTAATCTATCTAATCCTTGTGCCATTGAGTGATGATGTGGGCTTTGCTTGCTTTGGAGTTTAGGAGAAATGGGTTTGGTTGGCCTTGATTCAATTTGGAGAAGAATTGAATTTAAATGAAATTTTGGTTGAATTTTGGCCCATGTGAAATTTTGCTTCCAGGGGGATGCTCCGCTCACAAAGTGAGCCGAGCATTCGTGTCTTGGTGCAAGATTGTTGCATGCCTTGTGCCCCTGGACCGTGTCAAGATGCGCGCTCCACTTCCCTGACCGTGTCAAAATTGCTTGTGTGATGCCCATGGGTAGCGCTCAGCTCACTTTGTGAGCTGAGCCCAATATGAGGCCAAGAAACAAGGAAAGGAAGACCAAGCTCAGCTCACAAAGTGAGCATTATCGAGAGCACAGCACTCTCTAAGTGAGCGCTACTTTGCCTTGGAGTGAGGTTCCAGCTTCGAGCCTTGGTGGAAGCATTGGCTGATTTTTTTGCTTGTTTTTAGCCCTTAAAGATGCATTTCGTTCATGCCTCTATTTTATGCCAAATATAGGTTGCCATACATCGTTGGAAAGCTCTGAATGTCAGCTTTCCAACGCAACTGGAAGCACATCAATCGGACATCTGTAGCTCAAGTTATAGCCCTTGGAAGGAGGCATGGTCATGCTGTGAACGCCCAGATTTTAACTTAGCAAAATTTCTTGACTCCAAGCACATTTTTCACTCTTGTAGCGCTCAGCTCACTAAGTGAGCGCAGCATTGTATGCTGATTCCCTATTTTCCCTTAATTTGGTCATGGGCCACGCTTTTAGAAGCGTGGCCTAAGGCTCCAAAGTGTGCTCCAACTTTAAAGTGTTCCCCAAAGCTCTTTTTTTCTCCTTTTTAGCTTATTTTGTGCTTCTTTGCTTCTTTTTCTTCTTATTTCCTACAAGATTTATAAAATTAAAAGATCAAAGAAATATACCAATTAAGCACAAAAGCATTCAATTTTTAAGCACAAATCATCAATTTCTTGTATGAAAAAGCATAGAAAAACATGACATGGTGACATGTCATCA
>NC_029794.2:68309141-68328129 GCF_000816755.2 Arachis ipaensis
CCATACATCGTTGGAAAGCTCTGAATGTCAGCTTTCCAACACAACTAGAAGCACATCAATTGGATATCTGTAGCTCAAGTTATAGCCCTTGGAAGGAGGCATGGTTATGCTGTGAACGCCCAGATTTTAACTTAGCGAAATTTCTTGACTCCAAGCACATTTTTCACTCTTGTAGCGCTCAGCTCACTAAGTGAGCGCAGCATTGTATGCTGATTCCCTATTTTCCCTTAATTTGGTCATGGGCCACGCTTTTAGAAGCGTGGCCTAAGGCTCCAAAGTGTGCTCCAACTTCAAAGTGTACCCCAAAGCTCTTTTTTTCTCCTTTTTAGCTTATTTTGTGCTTCTTTGATTCTTTTTCTTCTTATTTCCTACAAGATTTATAAAATTAAAAGATCAAAGAAATATACCAATTAAGCACAAAAGCATTCAATTTTTAAGCACAAATCATCAATTTCTTGTATGAAAAAGCATAGAAAAACATGACATGGTGACATGTCATCAGCTACTTCCCGTCCTCTCAGTGAAAATGTTCCAAATACGCTGTCACCGCATGGCTAATCAGCTGTTGGTTCTCGATCATGTTGGAATAGGATCCATTGATCCTTTTGCGTCAGTCACACGCCCAACACTCGCGAGTTTGAAGCTCGTCACAGTCATCCCTTGCCAGATCCTACTCGGAATACCACAGACAAGGTTTAGACTTTCCGGATCTCAAGAATGACTGCCAATGATTCTAGCCTATACCACAAAGGTTTTAATCTTAGATTAGAAACCCAAGAGATACACATTCAAGCTTGTTTGCATGAAGAACGGCAGTGGTTGTCAGGCACGCGTTCATAGGAGAGAATGATGATGAGTGTCACGGATCATCACATTCATCAAGTTGAAGAACGAGTGTATATCTTAGAGAAGAAGTAGGCGTGAATTGAATAGAAAAACAGTAGTACTTTGCATTAAATCATGAGGAACAGCAGAGCTCCACACCTTAATCTATGGTGTGTAGAAACTCTACCGTTGAAAATACATAAGAACAAAAGGTCTAGGCATGGCCGAATGGCCATCCTCCCAAAGAGGGTTCAATCATCAAAACATGATTCAAAGATGATCAAAAGATGAAAATACAATAGTAAAAGGTCCTATTTATAGAGAACTAGTAGCCTAGGGTTACAAAAATAAGCAATTAATGCAGAGATCTTCTTCCGGGCCCACTTGGTATGTGCTTGGGCTGAGCATTGAAGCTTTCATGTGTAGAGGCTTTTCTTAGAGTTAAACGCCAGCTTTTGTGCCAGTTTGGGCGTTTAACTCCTGCTTTTATGCCAGTTCTGGCATTTTGACGCCAGAATTTCTATGCTGACTTAGAATGTCAGTTTGGGCCATCAAATCTAAAATAAAGTATAGACTATTATATATTGCTGGAAAGCCCAAGATGTCTACTTTCCAACGCAATTAGGAGCGCGCCAATGGGGCTTCTGTAGCTCCAGAAAATCTACTTCGAGTGCAGGAAGGTCAGAATCCAACAGCATCTACAGTCCTTCTTCAGTCTCTGAATCAGATTTTTGCTCAGATCCCTCAATTTCAGCCAGAAAATACCTGAAATCACAGAAAAACACACAAACTCATAGTAAAGTCCAGAAATGTGATTTTTATTTAAAAACTAATAAAAATATAATAAAAACTAACTAAAATATACTAAAAACATACTAAAAACAATGCCAAAAAGCGTATAAATTATCCGCTCATCACAACACCAAACTTAAATTGTTGCTTGTCCCCAAGCAACTGAAAATCAAAATAGGATAAAAAGAAGAGAATATACTATAAATTCCAAAATATCAATGAAACTTAGCTCCAATTAGATGAGCGGGACTAGTAGCTTTTTGCCTCTTAACAGTTTTGGCATCTCACTTTATCCCTTGAAGTTCAGAATGATTGGCATCTATAGGAACTCAGAATTTAGATAGTGTTATTGATTCTCCTAGTTCAGTATGTTGATTCTTGAACACAGCTACTTTATGAGTCTTGGCCGTGACCCTAAGCATTTTGTTTTCCAGTATTACCACCGGATACATAAATGCCACAGAGACATAACTGGGTGAACCTTTTTAGATTGTGACTCAGCTTTGCTAGAGTCCCCAATTAGAGGTGTCCAGAGCTCTTAAGCACACTCTTTTTGCTTTAGACCACGACTTTAACTGCTCAGTCTCAAGTTTTCACTTGACACCTTCACGCCACAAGCACATGATTAGGGACAGCTTGGTTTAGCCGCTTAGGCCAGGATTTTATTCCTGTGGGCCCTCCTATCCACTGATGCTCAAAGCCTTGGATCCTTTTTATTTTACCCTTGCCTTTTGGTTTAAAGGGCTATTGGCTTTTTCTGCTTTCTTTTTTTTTCTTTTTCTTTCTTTCTTTATTTTTTTGCCATTTTTTTCTCTTCTCTTTTTTTTTTCTTCACAAGCTTTTCACTGCTTTTTCTTGCTTCAAGAATCATTTTTATGATTTTTCAGATTATCAATAACATTTTTCCTTTTTCATCATTCTTTCAAGAGCCAACAATTTTAACATTCATAAACAACAAATTCAAAAAATATGCACTGTTCAAGCATTCATTCAGAAGAACAAAAAGTATTGCCACCACATCAAAATAATTAGTCTATTTTAAAATTCGAAATTCATGTACTTCTTTTTCTTTTTGCAATTAAAAACATTTTTGATTTAAGAAAGGTGATGGATTCATATTTATATCTTTAAGGCATAGACACTTAGACACTAATGATCATGTAATGAAGATACAAACATAGATAAACATAAAGCATAATTTTTGAAAAACAGAAAAATAAGAGCAAGGAGATTAAAGAACGGGTCCACCTTAGTGATGGCGGCTTGTTCTTCCTCTTGAAGATCTTATGGAGTGCTTGAGCTCCTCAATGTCTCTTCCTTGCCTTTGTTGCTACTCCCTCATGACTATTTGGTCTTCTCTAATTTCATGGAATGCTCTTGGTGCTCCACCCTTAGTTGTCCCATATTGGAACTTAATTCTCCTAGGAAGGTATTGATTTGCTCCCAATAGTTTTGTGGAGGAAAATGCATCGCTTGAGGCATCTCAGGGATTTCATGATGAGGATTTTCCTCATGCTCTTTTTGAGGTCCATGAGTGGGCTCTCTTGTTTGCTCCATCCTTTTTTTAGTGATGGGCTTGTCCTCTTCAATGAGGAGTCTTGGCCACAACTTCATAGAAGTGGTCTTGATGGACCTTTGAGATGAATCTCTCCATCTCTCATGACTCGAAGGTGGAAGCAATTACCTTTCCTTTCCTCTTTCTAGAGGTTTCTCCGGCCTTAGGTGCCATAAATGGTTATGGAAAAACAAAAAAGCTGAGCTTTTCCACACCAAACGCCAGTCGGGTGCCCATTTCTGGCGTTAAACGCCCAGAATGGTGCTAGACTGGGCGTTTAATGCCCATTCTGCTGCCCATACTGGCGTTTAAACGCCAGTAGGATTCTCCTCTAGGGTATGCTATTTTTCATTCTATTTTTCAGTTTGTTTTTGCTTTTTCAATTGTTTTTGTGACTTCACATGATCATCAACCTACAGAAAACATAAAATAACAATGGAAAATAGAAATTTATCATAGATAAGTAAAATTGGCATCTCACTTTATCCTTTAAAGTTCAGAATGATTGGCATCTATAGGAACTCAGAATTCAGATAGTGTTATTGATTCTCCTAGTTCAGTATGTTGATTCTTGAACACAGCTACTTTATCAGTCTTGGCCGTGGCCCTAAGCACTTTGTTTTCCAGTATTACCACCGGATACATAAATGCCACAGACACATAACTAGGTGAACCTTTTCAGATTGTGACTCAGCTTTGCTAAAGTCCCCAATTAGAGGTGTCCAGGGTTCTTAAGCACACTCTTTTTTTGCTTTGGACCTTGACTTTAACCGCTCAGTCTCAAGTTTTCACTTGACACCTTCACGCCACAAGCACATGGTTAGGGACAGCTTGGTTTAGCCGCTTAGGCCAGGATTTTATTTCTTTAGGCCCTCTTATCCACTGATGCTCAAAGCCTTGGATCCTTTTTATTACCCTTGCCTTTTGGTTTTAAGGGCTATTAGATTTTTTCTCTTGCCTTTTGGTTTAAAGAGCTTTTGGCTTTTTATGCTTGCTTTTTCTTTTTCTTTCTCTTTTTTTTCTTTTTTCGCCATTTTTCTTTTCTTTTTTTTCCGCAAGCTTTTGTATTCACTGCTTTTTCTTGCTTCAAGAATCAATTTTATGATTTTTCAGATTATCAATAATATTTCTCCTTTTCATCATTCTTTCAAGAGCCAACATATTTAACATTCATAAACAACACTATCAAAAGACATATGCACTGTTCAAGCATTCATTCAGAAAATAAAAAGTATTACCACCACATCAAAATAATTAAACTGTTTTAAAATTTGAAATTCATGTACTTCTTTTTCTTTTTCAGAAAACATTTTTCATTTAAGAAAGGTGATGGATTCATAGGACATTCATATCTTTAAGACATAGACACTAGACACTAATGATCATGTAATAAAGACACAAACATAGATAAAACATAAAGCATATAAATCAAAAAAACAGAAAAATAAATAGACAAGGAGATTAAGGAGCGGGTCCACCTTAGTGAGGGTGGCGTCTTCTTCCTCTTGAAGAACCAATGGTGCTCTTGAGCTCCTCTATGTCTCTTTGATCTGCAGTCAAATGCTCTAGCACTGAACTATGGACCCTTGAGATGAACCTCTCCATTTCTCATGACTCGGGGGTGGAGGCAACTGCCTTCCTTTTTCTCTTTCTAGAGGTTTCTCTGGCCTTAGGTGCCATAAATGGTTATGGAAAAACAAAAAGCAACGCTTTTTTTTCACACCAAACTTAAAAGGTTTGCTCGTCCTCGAGCAAAAGAAGAAAGAAGGGAATAGAAGGAGAAGTGGAGGAGATGGAGGTGTGTGAATGGGTGGGTCTGGGAGGTTAATAGTTTGAATTTGAATGGTGAGGTAGGTGGGGATCCTGTGGGGTCCACAGATCCTGAGGGGTCAAGGATTTAGCATCCCTGCTCCATTGAGGCATGCAAAACGCCCTTAGTGTGCAATCCTGGCATTTAACACCAGACTGCTGCTTGTTTCTGGCGTTAAACGCCAGCTTTTCCCCTTTCTTGGCGTTGAACGCCAACTTGGTGCTTCTTTCTGGCGTTTAACGCCAGCTTGATGCTTCTTTCTGGCGTTAAACGCCAGCTTGTTGCTTCTTACTGGCGTTTAAACGCCAGTAAGCTCTTCCTCCAAGGTGAGCTATTTTTAATGCTGTTTTTCATTCTGTTTTTGATTTTCAGTAGTTTTTGTGACTTCACATGATCATCAACCTACAGAAAACATAAAATAGCAATGGAAACTAAATAGATATAGTTAAATAACATTGGGTTGCCTCCCAACAAGCGCTTCTTTATTGTCTTTAGCTGGACCTTGCTGAGCTTTTAATCTAGCCTCAGCCTTGAGCACTCTTGCTCAACATTGCCTTCAAGATAATGCTTGATTCTCTGTCCATTAACAATGAACTTCTTATTAGAATCAATGTCTTGAAGCTCCACATAGCCATATGGTGACACACTTGTAATCACATATGGTCCCCTCCACCGGGATTTAAGTTTCCCGGGGAATAGCCTAAGCCTAGAGTTAAACAGGAGAACCTTCTGTCCTGGTTCAAAGACTCTAGATGACAGCTTTTTGTCATGCCACCTTTTTGCTTTCTCTTTGTAAAGCTTGGCATTTTCGAAAGCAGTGAGTCTGAATTCCTCTAGCTCATTCAGCTGGAGCAATCTTTTTTCTCCAGCTATTTGGCATCAAAGTTTAGGAATCTGGTTGCCCAGTAGGCCTTATGCTCTAGTTCCACGGGCAGATGACAGGCCTTACCATACACAAGCTGGTGTAGAGAGGTCCCTATAGAAGTCTTGAATGCTGTTCTGTAAGCCCTTAGAGCATCATCCAAGCTTCTCGCCCAATCTTTTCTACGTGTACTTACAGTCCATTCCAGGATTCTTTTTATTTCTCTATTAGAGTCTTTAGCTTGCCCATTTGTCTGTGGATGATACGGAGTTGCCACCTTGTGACTAATTCCATACCGGACCATAGCAGAGTAAAGTTGTTTGTTGTAGAAGTGAGTGCCCCCATCACTAATTAGTGCTCTTGGGACACTAAACCTGCTGAAGATATGTTTTCGGGGGAACTTCAGCACTGTCTTAGTATCATTAGTGGGTGTGGCAATGGCCTCTACCCATTTGGATACATAGTCAACTGCCACCAGAATATAAGTTTTGAGTATGATGGTGGGAAAGGCCCCATGAAGTCAATACCCCATACGTCAAACAACTCAATCTCTAAGATTCCTTGCTGTGGCATGGCATAACTGTAAGGTAGATTACCAGCTCTCTGGTAGCAGTCACAGTTACGCACAAACTTTCAGGAGTCTTTATAGAGAGTGGGCCAGTAGAAGCCACATTGGAGAACTTTTGTGGCTGTTCGCTCACCTCCGAAATGTCCTCCATATTGTGATCCATGACAATGCCATAGGATCTTCTGTGCTTCTTCTCTAGGCACACACCTACGGATTATTCTGTCTGCACATCTCTTAAAGAGATATGGTTCATCCCACAGATAGTACTTTGCATCAGTAATTAATTTTTTCTTTTGTTGCTTGCTGTATTCCTTGGGTATGAATCTTGCAGCTTTATAGTTTGCAATGTCTGCAAACCATGGTATTTCCTGGATGGCAAACAGTTGCTCATCCGGAAAGGTTTCAGAAATCTCAATAGAGGGGAAGGACGTCCCTTCTACTGGCTCTATCCGGGACAGATGATCAGCCACTTGGTTCTCTGTCCCTTTTATGTCTCTTATTTCTATATCAAACTCTTGCAGAAGCAACACCCATCTTATGAGCCTGGGTTTTGAATCCTCCTTTGTGAGTAGATATTTAAGAGCAGCATGGTCAGTGTACACAATCACTTTTGATCCTACTAAGTATGATCTAAACTTGTCAATGGCATAAACCACTGCAAGCAATTCTTTTTGTGGTTGTGTAATTTCTTTGGGCATCATTTAAAACATGGCTAGCATAATAAATGACATGCAGAAGCTTGTTATGCCTCTATCCCAGTACTGCACCGATGGCATGGTCACTGGCATCACACATTAGTTCAAATGGTAATGTCCAGTCTAGTGCAGAAATAACTGGAGCTGTGACCAGCTTAGCTTTCAGAGTTTTAAACGCCTACAGACACTCTGTGTCAAACACAAATGGCGTATCAGTAGCTAGCAGATTGCTCAGATGTTTTGCAATTTTTGAAAAATCCTTTATAAACCTCCTATAGAATCCTGCATGCCCCAAAAAGCTTCTGATTGCCTTAACATTGGCAGGTGGTGGTAATTTTTCAATTACTTCCACTTTAGCTTAATCCACCTCTATTCCCTTGTTTGAAATTTTATGCCCAAGGACAATTCCTTCAGTCACCATAAAGTGACATTTTTTCCAGTTTAAAACCAGGTTAGTCTCTTGGCATCTTTTCAGAACCAGTGTCAGGTGATCAAGACAGGAGCTGAATGAGTCTCCATATACTGAGAAGTCATCCATGAAGACTTTCAAAAACTTTTCCACCATATCAGAGAAAATAGGGAGCATGCATCTCTGAAAGGTTGCAGGTGCATTACATAGTCCAAATGGCATCTTTCTGTAGGCAAATACTCTAGATGGACATGTGAATGTTGTTTTCTCTTGATACTGGGGATCTACTACAATTTGATTGTAGCCTGAATAGCCATCCAAAAAGTAGTAATAATCATGACTTGCTAGTCTTTCTAGCATCTGGTCTATGAATGGTAAAGGAAAATGATCCTTTCTGGTGGCTGTATTGAGCCTTCTGTAGTCAATACACATGTGCCACCCTATAACTGTTCTTGTAGGAACCAGTTCATTTTTTTCATTATGAACCACTGTCATGCCTCCCTTTTTGGGGACAACTTGGACAGGGCTCACCCAGGGGCTATCAGAAATAGGATAAATAATCCCAGCCTCCAGTAACTTGGTGACCTCTTTCTGCACCACTTCCTTCTTGGCTGGATTTAGCCGCCTCTGTGGTTGAACCACTGGCTTAACATCATCCTCCAATAGGATCTTGTGCATGCATCTAGCTGGGCTTATGCCCTTAAGGTCACTTATGGACCACCCAAGAGCTGTCTTGTGTGTCCTTAGCACTTGAAGTAGTGCTTCCTCTTCCTGTGGATTTAAAGCAGAGCTTATGATCACCGGAAAAGTGTCACCTTCTCCCATAAATGCATATTTCAGGGATGGTGGTAATGGTTTGAGCTCGAGTTTATGAGGTTTTTCCTCTTCCTGAGGAAGTTTCAGAGGCTCTTTCAATTCCTCTGAATCTTCCAGATCAGGCTGAACATCTTTAAAGATGTCTTCCAGCTCTGATTCGAGATTCTCAGCCATGTTGATCTCCTCTACCAAAGAGTCAATAAGATCAACTTTCATGCAGTCTTTTGGTGCGTCTGGATGCTGCATGGCCTTGACAACATTCAACTTAAACTCATCCTCATTGACTCTCAGGGTTACTTTCCCCTTTTGGACATCAATGAGAGTTTGTCCAGTTTCTCGGAAAGGTCTTCCTAGAATGAGAGTAGCACTCTTGTGCTCCTCCATTTCCAGTACTACAAAGTCAGTGGGGAAGGCGAATGGCCCAACCTTGACAATCATGTCTTCAATCACGCCTGATGGGTATTTAATGGAGCCATCAGCAAGTTGGAGACATATTCGGGTTGGTTTAACTTCTTCAGTTAAACCAAGCTTTCTGATAGTGGATGCAGGTATTAGGTTGATGCTTGCCCCAAGATCACATAAAGCTGTCTTGGTGCAATTACCCTCTAATATGCATGGTATGATAAAGCTCCCGGGATCTTTAAGCTTTTTTGGGAAGCTTTTCAGAATGACTGCACTATATTCTTCAGTGAGGAGAACTCTTTCAGTTTCTCTCCAATCCTTCTTATGACTCAAGATTTCTTTCATGAACTTGGCATAAGATAGTATTTTCTCAAGTGCCTCTGGAAACAGAATCTTTATTTCAAGAGTCCTCATATAGTTTGCAAAGCGAGCAAATTGCTTATCCTACTCCTCTTGGCGGAGTTTTTGAGGATAAGGTATCTTGGCTTTGTATTCCTCAACCTTGGTTGCTGCAGGTTTATTTCATACAGAGGTGGTTGGAAAAGACTTTTTAGAGGGGTTGTTATCAGCACGTGTGTGTATCTGATCCCTCACTGGCGTTTGAATGCCAGGGTTGGAAGCTGGATTAGCGTTGGACGCCAACTCCTTACCTATTTCTGGCGTTTGAACGCCTGAACTGAGGTTTGATTGGGCGTTTAATGCCAACTCCTTGCTTGTTTGTGGCGTTTGAACGCCAGAACTGAGCATGGGTTGGGCGTTTAACGCCAGCCCTTCACCTTTTTCTGGCGTTTGAGCGCCAGAATTATTCTTCTCTGGGCTCTTACTGTCCTCAGAGGGATTTTGGGTAGCAGTTTGTTCATTTCTTGGCTTCCTGCTGGTTTGAAGTGAGGTATTTAATGTTTTCCCACTTCTTAATTGAACTGCTTGGCACTCTTCTGTTATTTATTTTGGTAACTGCTGTTTTGTTTGCTTCAACTGTACTTCCATATTCATATTAGCCATTCTTGTATCTTGTAGTATTTCCTTGAATTTGGCTAGCTGTTTTGTTAGAAAATCTAATTGCTGATTGAATTCAGTAACTTGTTCTGCAGGACTGAGTTCAGTAGTTACTGTTTTAGTCTCTTCTTTCATGGAAGACTCACTACTGAGGTACAGATGCTGATTTCTGGCAACTGTATCAATGAGCTCTTGAGCTTCTTCAATTGTCTTTCTCATGTGTATAGATCCACCAGCTGAGTGGTCCAAAGACATCTGAGCTTTCTCTGTAAGCCCATAATAGAAGATGTCTAACTGCACCCACTCTGAAAACATTTCAGAGGGGCATTTTCTTAGCATCTCTCTGTATCTCTCCCAAGCCTTGGATGTTCAGCCTTAGCTGTGTCATCCGTTTTGGAGGGAAATATTAATTCAGGAATTTTTCTGACAGCTGTTTCCATGTCCTTATGCTAGCCTTAGGTTGGTTATTTAACCACCTCTTAACTTGGTCTTTTACAGCAAATGAAAACAGTAATAATCTGTAGACATCCTGATCTACTTCTTTATCATGTATTGTGTCAGCAATTTGTAAAAACTGTGCCAGAAACTCTGTAGGTTCTTCCTGTGGAAGACCGAAATACTGGCAACTTTGCTGCACCATGATAATGAGCTGAGGATTCAACTCAAAACTACTGACTCCGATGGAGGGTATACAGATACTACTCCCAAATGAAGCAGTAGTGGGGTTAGCATATGACCTCATAGTCCTTCTGGACTGTTCATTTCCACTTAGGTCCATGATGGAGAAAGGGAGATGTTGTGAATTGGAGATTCAAATAGTATTAAAATAATTTTTTTATTAAATTTTTTTTAGAAAATGGAAATTAAAAAAAATAAAATAAAATGAAAAATGGGTGAGGATTTTCAAAAAATGAAGAGAGAGAAAAAGTGGTTAGGAGGTTTTGAAAAAGATATGATTTTTTAAAAAAAAAACTTGACAACTAAGATATGATAAGATAAAATTTTGAAATTGAAATCTGAATTTTTAAGGAAATTTTCGAAATATTTGCTTAAAAATAGTTAGAAATATATATATATTTTTCTTATTTTTGAATTTTATGATGAAAGAGAAAAACACGCAAAAGACACACAACTTAAAATTTTTAGATCTAATGCTCCTTATTTTCGAAAATTTTGGAGGGAAAACACCAAGGAACACCAAACTTAAAAATTTTTAAGATCATTACACAAGGAAGACTCAAGAACAACAAGAACATGGAGATAGAACACCAAACTTAAAATTTTTAGCAAACCACAATGAAATTTTCGAAAACTAAAGGAAAATTAACAAGAGAACACCAAACATAAAAATTGACACAAGATTTAATCAAAGAAAAATTATTTTTGAAAAAGTTTTAAAAGGAAGATAGCCAATTACCAAGAACATAAGCACAACACTCTAGCCAATTGAGCTATAAATTTAACGTGTTTTAACAAGGTATTTAATAAATAAAAATTTTTTGAAACTAAAAATTTGAAAAAGCACGAGAAAAATAAGAAAAGACACAAAACAAGACAAACCAGAGATCAAACAAGGAAAATAAACAAGAACAACTTGAAGATTAAGAAAGAACAATGAACACAAATTCAAAAATTTAAAAGAAAATAAAAACATGCAATTGACACCAAACTTAAAATATGAAACTAAACTCAAACAGAAAAACTCAATTATCAGTTTATAAAATTTTCGAAAAATTTAAAAAGAAAAATAAGGATTTAAAAAAGAAATTTCAACCAAAAATAATAATAGAAGACTCTAAACCAAAAAGAAAAATTTTTCCTAATCTAAGCAACAAATTAAACCGTCAGTTGTCCAAACTTGAACAATCCCCGGCAACGGCGCCAAAAACTTGGTGCACGAATTTTAAATCACACTTTTCACAACTCGTACCACTAACTAGCAAGTGCACTAGGTCGTCCAAGTAATACCTTACGTGAGTAAGGGTCGATCCCACGGAGATTGTCGGCTTGAAGCAAGCTATGATTATTTTGTATTTCTTAGTCAGGAAATCAATTATAATTATTAGTTTGGATTGCGAAAAATAAAAGAGCATGAATTAAATACTTGTTATGCAGTAATGGAGAATATGTTGGAGTTTTGGAGATGTTTTGTCTTCTGAATCTCTGCTTTCCCCCTGTCTTCTTCTTCACGCACGTAAGGTTCCTCGTATGGCAAGCTGTGTGTTGGCTACCATCCATCCTCTCAGTGAAAATGGTCCGGGTGCACTGTCACCGCACGGCTAATCATCTGTCGGTTCTCACTCATGCTGGAATAGGATCCATTGATCCTTTTGCGTCTGTCACTACTCCCAACCCTTGTGAGTTTGAAGCTCGTCACAGTCATCCAATCTCTAAATCCTACTTGGAATACCACAGACAAGGTTTAGGCTTTCTGAATTCTCAAGAATGCTGCCAATGGATTCTAGCTTATACCACGAAGATTCCGATTAAGAAATCCAAGAGATACTCATTCAATCGGAGGTAGAACGGAGGTGGTTGTCAATCACGCGTTCATAGTTTGGGAATGGTGATGAGTGTCATGGATCATCCCTTCCATCATATTGAAGTGCGAATGAACATCTTAGATAGAAACAAGCATGTTTGAATAGAAAACAGAAATAATTGCATTAATTCATCGGGACACAACAGAGCTCCTCACCCCCAACAATGGAGTTTAGAGACTCATGCCGTCAAAGAGTACAAAGTTCAGATCTAAAATGTCATGAGATACAAAATAAATCTCTAAAAGTTGTTTAAATACTAAACTAGTAACCTAGGTTTACAGAAAATGAGTAAACTGAGATAGATAGTGCAGAAATCCATATTTAGGGCCCACTTGGTGTGTGCTGAGGCTGAGACTTGAGCTTTTGACGTGCCTAGGCTGTTTCTAGAGTTAAACGCCAGGTTGTAACCTGTTTTTGGCGTTTAACTCCAACTTGTAACCTATTTCTGGCGTTTAATGCCAGAATGCAACATGGAACTGGCGTTGAACGCCAGTTTACATCATCTATCCTCGAGCAAAGTATGGACTATTATATATTTCTGGAAAGCCTTGGATGTCTAGTTTCCAACGCAATTGAGAGTGCACCAGTTGGACTCTTGTAGCTCCAGAAAATCCACTTTGAGTGCAGGGAGGTCAGAATCCAACAGCATCTACAGTCCTTTTTCAGCCTCTGAATCAGATTTTTGCTCAGGTCCCTCAATTTCAGTCAGAAAATACCCAAAATCACAGAAAAATACACAAACTCATAGTAAAGTCCAGAAATGTGATTTTTGTTTAAAAACTAATAAAAAATACTAAAAACTAATCAAATCATACTAAAAACTATGTAAAAACAATGCCAAAAAGCGTATAAATTATCCGCTCATCACTAGGTCACACAGAGCCTTCTCAAAGGTCATGATGCCTATGGTACAAGGTATTGAGAACTTTCCAGGATCCTATTTCTTTTGAGGTAATTTCTGCCTAGTCAGGTCATCCAGTTCTTTGGTGAGCAAGGGGGGTTCATCCTCCCAAGTCTCATTACCAAATAGCTTGGTATTTTACTTCATGATTGCTGCAAGGTACTTAGCAACTTATTCTTCAGTAACATCTTCATCCTCTTCAGAGGAAGAATACTCATCAGAGCTCATGAATGGCAGAAGTAAATTCAATGGAATCTCTATGGTCTCAGTGTGAGCCTCAGATTCCCATGGTTCCTCATTAGGGAACTCCTTGGAAGCTAGTGGATGTCCATTGAGGTCTTCCTCAGTGGAAATCACTGCCTCTTCCTCCTCTCCAGGTTTGGCTGTGTGGATTATGTTGATGGCCTTACACTCTCTTTTTGGATTCTCTTCTGTATTGCTTGGGAGAGTACTAGGAGGGAGTTCAGTAACTTTCTTGCTCAGCTGACCCACTTGTGCCTCCAAATTTCTAATGGAGGACCTTGTTTCAGTCATGAAATGTTGAGTGGTTTTAATTAGATCAGAGACTACAGTTGCTAAGTCAGAGTGGCTCTGCTTAGAATTCTCTGTCTGTTGCTGAGAAAATGATAGAAAAGGCTTGCTATTGCTAAACCTATTTCTTCCACCATTATTGTTGTTGAAGCCTTGTTGAGGCCTCTGTTGATCCTTCCATGAGAGGTTTGGATGATTTCTCCATGAAGGATTATAGGTGTTTCCATAGAATTCTCCCATGTAATTCACCTCTTCCATTGTCGGGTTCTCAGGATCATAAGCTTCCTCTTCAGATGAAGCTTCTTTGGTACTGACTATTGCTGATTGCATTCCAGACAAACTTTGAGAAATTATATTGACTTGTTGAGTCAATATTTTGTTCTGAGCCAATATGGCATTCAGAGTATCAATCTCAAGAACTCCTTTCTTCTGACTTGTCCTATTATTCACAGGATTCCTTTCAGAGGTGTACATGAATTGGTTATTTGCAACCATTTTAATGAGTTCCTGAGCTTCTGCAGGCGTCTTCTTCAGATGAAAAGATCCTCCAATAGTGTTGTCCAATGACATCTTGGACAGTTCAGATAGACCATCATAGAAAATACCTATGATGCTCCATTCTGAAATTATGTCAAAAGGGCACCTTCTGATCAATTGCTTGTATCTTTCCCAGGATTCAAAGAGTGATTCACCTTCCTTCTATCTGAAGGTTTGGACTTCCACTCTAAGCTTGCTCAATTTTTGAGGTGGAAAGAATTTTGCCAAGAAGGCATTGACTAGCTTTTCCCAAGAGTTCAGGCTTTCTTTAGGTTGTGAATCCAACCATGTTCTAGCTCTGTCTCTAAGGGATTGAGATGCTTCTCCCATTGAAGTCAGGAGTAGGTGCAGTAAAGTCACCAAGCACCTTCCTTGCATTGTTGGCATTGTTGTTGTTTTCGGCTGCCATGGCTTCTTCTTGTTTGAAAATTTTTGTTAGGTCCTCTATAGAGAGTTGTACTTTAGCTTCTCTTAGCTTTCTCTTCAAGGTCCTTTCAGGTTCAGGATCAGCTTCAACAAGAATGCCTTTGTCCTTGCTCCTGCTCATATGAAAAGAGAGGAGAAGAAAATATAGAATCCTCTATGTCACAGTATAGAGATTCCTTGAGATGTCAGAGGAAAAGAAGAATAGAAGGAGAAGGTAGAAAAGAAAGAATTCGAACTTATCAAGAGAGATAGAGTTTGAATTGTATATTGAGGAGGAGTGTTAGTCCATAAATAGAAGGATGTGAGAAGAGGGGAAGAATTTTCGAAAATAAACTAAAAATATTTTTAAATAATTAAAAGAAATTTAAAAATTTGATGGATGATTTTCGAAAACTAAGATTGGGAAAGAAATTAAGTGATTTTTTGGAAAAGATTTTGAAATTAGAAATCAAAAAGATATGATTGAAACTAAATTTTGAAAAAGATGTGATTGAAAAGGCATGATTGAGAAGATATGATTGAAAATCAAATTTAAAGGAAGAAAGTTTTGAAAATTAAAGTTGATTACTTGACCAACAAGAAATTAAAAGATATGATTCTAGAATTAAAACTTTTGATCCTTTCTTAATAGGCAAGTAACAACTTGAAAATTTTGAATCAAATCACTAATTGTAGCAAGGATTTTCGAAAATAGTAATAAATAAAAAAAATTAAAAAGAAATTGATTTTTAAAACATATGATTGAAAAGATATGATTTGAAAAAAATTTGATTTTGAAAAATTATGAAAATTTTGAAAAAGATTTGAATTAAAAACAAAATCTTCCCTCTAGTGTCCTCCTGGCGTTAAACGCCCAGAATGGCATCCATTCTGGCGTTTAACGCCCAAAATGCTACCTTTTTGGGCGTTTAACGCCTAGCCAGGTACCCTGGCTGGCGTTTAAATGCCAGTTTTCCTTCCATTCTGGGCGTTTTGAATGCCCAGCATTTTCTCTGTGATTCCTCTACTGAATGTTCTGAATCTTCAATTCTCTGTATTATTGACTTTGAAAAGACACAATTAAAAATATTTTTTGAATTTTTAATGATGAGAACCAATCAAAATGCAACTAAGATCAAATAAACAATGCATGCAAGACACCAAACTTAGAAGTTTGTATACTAAGGACTATAACAATTTGAAAATGCATATGAGAAACAACAAAAGACACAAAACAAGAGAAATTAAAGATCAGAGCAATGAAATCATCAAGAACAACTTGAAGATTAATGAAGAACATAATGCATATATTCGAAAAATGCAAGAAGAATAAAGACATGCAATTGACACCAAACTTAAAATTAGACACTAGACTCAAACAAGAAACACAAAATAATTTTGGTTTTTATGATTTTATAAAAAAATTTTGTGATTTTTCAAAAATTATATGGAAAAGAAAATAAAGAGATTCAAAATTTTTAATAAGAATTCCAGGAATCATGCAATGTTAGTCTAAAACTCCTGTCCAGGAATTAGACATGGCTTACTAGCCAGCCAAGCTTTCAGTGAAAGCTTCGGTCCAAAACACTAGACGTAGCCAATGGCCAGCTAAGCTTTAGCAGATCATTACTTTCAATAGCAAGATTGATAGAAATCAACAAGCTCTTATGATGATTTGTTGAAACCTCGGTCCAAAAGATTAGACATGGCTTCACAGCCAGCCAGACTTCAACAAATCATCATGAAACTCTAGAATCCATTCTTAAAAACTCTGAAGAATAGAATAGAAATATTTTTGTATTTTTGAAAAAAAAATTTCGAAAATAAAAAGTAAAAAGCTTAAAGCATAAAGTAAAATTACCTAATCTAAGCAAGAAGATGAACCGTCAGTTGTCCAAACTCGAACAATTCCCGGCAACGGCGCCAAAAACTTGGTGCACGAAATTGTGATCATCAATGGCGCCAAAAACTTGGTACGCACAATTGTAATCTCAACTCTTTATCACAACTCCGCACAACTAACCAGCAAGTGCACTGGGTCGTCCAAGTAATATCTTACGTGAGTAAGGGTCGATCCCATGGAGATTGTCGGCTTGAAGCAAGCTATGGTCACCTTGTAAATCTCAGTCAAGCGGATTCAAATGGTTATGGAGAATTGATAATTAAAATATGAATAAAACATAAAATAGGATAGAGATACTTATGATACTTATGTTCGCTGTCACCGCACGGCTAATAAGCTGTTGGTTCTCGATCATGTTGGAATAAGATCCATTGATCCTTTTGCGTCTGTCACACGCCCAACACTCGCGAGTTTGAAGCTCGTCACAGTCATCCCATTCCAGATCCTACTCGGAATACCACAGACAAGGTTTAGACTTTCCGGATCTCAAGAATGACCGCCAATGATTCTAGCCTATACCACGAAGGTTTTAATTTTAGATTAGAAACCCAAGAGATACACATTCAAGCTTGTTTGCATGTAGAACGGCAGTGGTTGTCAGGCACGCGTTCATTGGTGAGAATGATGATGAGTGTCACGGATCATCACATTCATCAAGTTGAAGAACGAGTTTATATCTTTGCATTAATTCATGAGGAACAGTAGTACTTTGCATTAATTCATGAGGAACAGCAAAACTCCACACCTCAATCTATGGTGTGTAAAAATTCTACCGTTGAAAATACATAAGAACAAAAGGTCTAGGCATGGCCAAATGGCCAGCCTCCCAAAGAGGGTTCAATCATCAAAACATGATTCAAAGATGATCAAAAGATGAAAATACAATAGTAAAAGGTCCTATTTATAGAGAACTAGTAGCCTAGGGTTACAGAAATAAGTAATTAATGCAGAGATCTTCTTCCGGGCCCACTTGGTGTGTGCTTGGGCTGAGCGTTGAAGCTTTCACGTGTAGAGGCTTTTCTTGGAGTTAAACGCTAGCTTTTGTGCCAGTTTGGGCGTTTAACTCCTGCTTTTATGCCAGTTCTGGCGTTTTGATGCCAGAATTTCTATGCTGACATAGAACGCCAGTTTGGACCATCAAATCTCAGGCAAAGTATGGAGTATTATATATTGCTGGAAAGCACAGGATGTCTACTTTCCAACGCAATTAAGAGTGCGACAATTGGGCTTCTGTAGCTCTAGAAAATCTGCTTCGAGTGCAGGGAGGTCAAATTCCAACAGCATCTACAGTCCTTCTTCAGCCTCTGAATAAGATTTTTGCTCAGGTCCCTCAATTTCAGCCAGAAAATACCTGAAATCACAGAAAAACACACAAACTCATAGTAAATTCCAGAAATGTGATTTTTATTTAAAAAATAATAAAAACAAAATAAAAACTAACTAAAATATACTAAAAACATACTAAAAACAATGCCAAAAAGCGTATAAATTATCCGCTCATCAATCTTCATCGTGGTGAATAGGATGATCTGACTAATTAGCTCTGTTCATCACTTTAAGATGAACGTGCCTGACAAATACCTGCGTCTACTTGGGTTCGTGTGAATACTTGGCAGGAAAGCACGAGCCAACAGCTATGTTTATACATCTCTCAGACGGTTAATCCACGACTTCATTAAGGACTTCTCGAGACCCTAGTTCAGCCGATTTCTGTGGAGATTAGGGTCCCCGTGGTATAGGCTAGAATCAATAGAAGAAGCGTTATCTGATGTGGAAGATTCGACGTTATCTGTGGTGTTTTGAGTAGGATCGCCGAGAGAATGAACTGCTAGAGCTTCACCCTCCGTCAGATTGAATGACCACGAGCAATGGTATTTGATCTGTAGCAGAGGAGATCAATGACCACGGGCAATGGCTTTGATCACATACAGCCTGCCATAGAAGAAGATTATTCACAAGCATAGAAGACAGTAGTACCAGAGTTAATTCAGAAAGACAAAGCAACTCCAATCCTTAACCCTATTCCTATTCCTATTCTTTAACTTTATTACAATTCGGTATTCCTTTCACAATCAACAACTTCTTCTGATCTTCCTGACTAGGATCTGCAAGATAACCATAGCTTGCTTCAAACCACAATCCTCGTAGGATCAACCCTGACTCGCTCAGGTATTACTTAGACGACCAAGTACACTTGCTGCTACTGCTGTACGAAAGTGTGGGGTTCGTGCGCACCAAGATTTTGGCACCGTTGCCGGGGATTGTTTGAGTTTGGACAAACAGAAGGATTGTCTTGCTCTCTAGATCAAGTAATTTTTATTTTTGTTTGAGTCTTTTATTTTTATTTTCTCTCTTAAAATTTTTGAAAAATAAAAAAAAAATGTTTTCAAAAATATTTTTCTTTTCTATGTTTAATTTGTGTTCTTGTTGAGTTTTTG
>NC_029794.2:68328146-68330031 GCF_000816755.2 Arachis ipaensis
ATAACTTTGATTGAGTCCTTTATTTTTATTTTCTTCTTCTCTAATTTTCAAAAATCATTAAAAAAATTTTTAAAAAAATTTTACTTTTCTTTGTTTGATCTTTGATTTTGTTTGAGTCTTTCCTGCTTTCTGTTTTTCAATTACAAAAATTTTAAAACCCTTTTCAAAAAACCTTTTTAATGCAGTTTATTTTCAAGCATCCTTAAGCATTCTGTTTCAGTCCTTGTGTTTACGTTCTTGGGGATTGTTGTTGCTTTGAGTCTTTCTTTCTAAAAATTTTCAAAAATATTTTCTTTGGTTAAATTCTGTTTCAATTTTTTAAGTTTGGTGTTTTCTTGTTATTTTTCTTTAAGTTTTCGAAAATTTTGTTTTGGTTTTCTAAAAATTTTAAGTTTGGTGTTTCTTTTTATGTTCTTGTGTTCTTTGAGTCTTTAAATTTTGTTCTAGTGAGTCTCTAAACTGTTCTTGAGTCTTGTATGTGTTTTGATCTTAAAATTTTTAAGTTTGGTGTTCCTTGGTGTTTCCCTCCAAAATTTTCGAAAATAAGTAGCATTAGATCTAAAAATTTTAAATTTTGTGTCTTTTGTGTTTTTTTCTCTTTCATCATAAAATTCAAAAATAAAAAATTATATTTTCTAACTTAATTTTAACTAATTTTTTTGAAAATATTAAATAAAAATTCAGATTTCAATATCAAAATTTTATCTTATCATATCTTAGTTGTCAAGTTTTCAAAAATCAAATTGTTTCAAAAATAAAAATCATATATTTTTCGAAAAAAATCTTAACTTTTTCAAATCTTATCATATCTTTTTCAAAATTTAAAAATCTTATCTTATCTTTTTCAAAATTCAAATAATATCTTTTTCAAAACTTTTTAATTTCTTATCTCTTATTTTATTTTTAAAATTTAAATCTTTTCTTATCTTATCTTTTATTTTTATTTTTAATTTTATCTTTCCTTAATTAATATCTTATCTTCTCTCTCTTATTTTTCAAAACTCCTAACTAACTCTTCCTTCCTTAATTTTCAAAAATAATATCTCCTTCTCTCTCTCTCTTCTTTTTCAAAACTACCTAACTAACTCTCATCTCTCTTAATTTTCGAAAACTTCTTCACTTCTCTCTCTCTTCTATTTTCGAAAATTCACTAACCAATTTTAAATCTTTTTAAATTATTAACCATAATTTTCGAAAATTAATAAATAATAAATAAAATAAAAACAAAAATATTTTAATTCTTATTTACTTTTTCTATTTATACTTCTTCTCTTCTCATCTCTACTCATATCATTCTTCTTCTTCCCCCTCTATATTCTTCCTTCTCATCTTAATTACTTCTATCTTTTATTTTCAAAGTATCCTTCTTCTACTTCTTTTATTTATTTTTATTTTATTTTCTATCTTCTCTCTTCTTTCTTTACTTCTGACTTTAAGGAGGAGCTTCTTGCCAATTGGCACAAAGAGCTTTCTTCTTTTTCTTTCTTTTCTTTTCTTCTTGTTTATAACCAGGAACAGGGATAAAGAACCTCTCTTGACTCCTGATCTTGAACCTGAGAAGACTCTAAGGAGGCGTTTACAACAAGCTAAAGCACAACACTCCGGAAGAGACCTCTCAGAAAGTTTTGAACAAGAACAAGGAGACATGGCCAATCCTCAAGAGGAGCCTAGAAAGGTCCTTGGTGACTTCACCATGCCTACCTCTGACTTTTATGGCAGAAGCATTGTTGTACCTGCCATTGGAGCTAACAATTTTGAGCTTAAGCCTCAATTAGTCTCTCTTCTACAGCAGAACTGCAAATTCTATGGACTTTCCATGGAAGATCCACATCAGTTCTTGGTAGAATATTTATAGATCTGTGATACTGTAAAGACTAATGGTGTT
>NC_029794.2:68330873-68336800 GCF_000816755.2 Arachis ipaensis
CAAAGGCAAGCTCTGGTTGGATACCCAACCTAGAGAGAGTCTAGACTCTTGGAAAAAACTGGTTAATGCTTTTCTGGCTAAGTTCTTTCCTCCTCAAAGGATGAGCAAGATTAGAGTGGAAGTTCAAACCGTCAGACAAAGAGAAGGTGAATCCTTTTATGAAGCTTGGAAAAGATACAAGCAACTGATTAGGAGATGTCCTCCTGACATTATCTCAGAATAGTCCATCATAGCCGTGTTCTATGATGGCTTGTCTGAGATATCCAAGATCTCATTGGATAGATCTGTAAGTGGATCCCTCCACTTAATGAAAACACCTGTAGAAGCAAGAGAACTCATTGAAATGGTTGCTAACAACCAGTTCATGTACACTTCTGAAAGAAACCCTGTAAACCATGGAATCTCTCAGAAGAAAGGAGTTCATGAAGTTGAGACTTTGAATGCCATCCTGGCTCAGAATAAGATCTTGACCCAACAGGTCAACCTGATCGCTCAACATCTGACTGGGATGCAAACTGCATTTGGCAGTAATCAGGAAGCTTCTCTTGAAGAAGAAGCTTATGATCCTGATCAACCCACCCTGAAGGAGGTGAATTACATGGGAGAGCCCTATGAAAACACTTACACCCCTTCATGGAGGAATCATCCTAACCTTTCATGGAAGGATCAACAGAAATCTCAGCAAGGTTTCAATAACAACCAAGCTAGAAGGAACCAGAATAGGTTCAATAACAGACCATCATTCCTATCTTCTCAAGGGAATATGGAGACCTCTAAGCAGAGCCTTTCTGACTTAGCCATTATGGTTTCCAGCCTAACTAAGATCACCCATAGTTTCATTAATGAAACAAGGTCCTCCATTAGAAATTTGGAGGTACAGGTTGGTCAACTAAGCAAGAAGATCCCTAAGACTCCTCCTGACACTCTTCACAGTAACACTGAGGTTAATCCTAGAGAAGAGTGCAAGGCCATAACCATGGAGGTAGAGGCCAAATTGGAAAATAATGGGGTGGCATTGAACGCCAGTGAAGAAGATTTTATTGGGCGTTCAATGCCCACAATGGCAGCAAGCCTGGCGTTAAACGCCAGTGAGGAAGCCCTCACTGGGCGTTTAACGCCCAACCTGGCAGAAAAGCTGGTGTTGAATGCCAGCCAGGGAGTACTGGCTGGGCATTCAACGCCCAAACAGGAAGGCTTTCTGGCGCTGAATGCCAGTGAGGAAACCCTCACTGGGCATTCAACGCCGAACCATGCAGCCATACTGGCGTTGGATGCTAGTGAGGAACCCCTCCCTGGGCGTTCAATGCTCACTCACCCAGGGAAGCTGGCATTGAACGCCAGCAAGGACATCCCTGCTGGGCGTTCAACGCCCAGAATGCTAAAGGGTCTGGCGTTTAATGCCATTTAAGGTGGACAGCAAGGGCGTTTAATGCCCAATAAGCTGACAGAGCTGGTGTTGAACACCAACCAAAGCATACCCTCTGAGTGCTTAAAGCCCACTCAAGAACCCTCTAGCCCAGAACCAAAGGAAACGACAAAGACAATTGAGGTTCCTTTGAATGCACTCCTGTAGTGCATGGGTTCTGATGACTACTCATCCTCAAGCGAGGATGAAGACACCAGGGAAAGCAAGTTGCTCATTTCCTAGGAGCTCTAATAAAGCTAAATACCAAGTTATTTGGTACAAAGGCTCTAGAGGAAGAATCTCCGTTCCACACCAAAGAACTCCATGCTTTGGTTTAGCAAGAGCTACTTCAGAAGCTTCCAGATCCTGGACGCTTTTTGATTCCTTACACTATAGGTACTATGACCTTTGAAAAGGCTCTGAGTGACCTAGGGTCAAGTATAAACCTCATGCCACTCTATGTAATGGAGAAGCTGGGAATCCTTGAGGTACAAGCTGCACACATCTCATTAGAGATGGCTGACAAGACCATGAAGAAGCCATATGACTTAGTAGAGGATGTCTTGGTTAAAGTTGAAAACCACTACATCCCTGAAAACTTCATTGTCCTGGACATAGGAGAGGATGAGGATGAGTGTGTCATCCTTGGAAGACCTTTCCTAGACACAGTGATGAGCGGATAATTTATACGCTTTTTGGCACTGTTTTTAGTATGTTTTTAGTAGGATCTAGCTACTTTTAGGGATGTTTTCATTAGTTTTTATGTTAAATTCACATTTCTGGACTTTACTATGAGATTGTGTGTTTTTCTGTGATTTCAGGTATTTTCTGGCTGAAATTTCTTATTTTTATTGTTTTCCATGTTTTCTTAGGTTCATGATCATGTGGAGTCACAAAATAAACAAAAAAAAAATCAAAAACGGAATCAAAAACAGCAGAAGAAAAATCACACCCTGGAGGAGCATTTGTCTGGCGTTCAAACGCCAAAACAGAGCATAGTTCTGGCGCTGAACGCCCAGAATGGGAGCATTCTGGCGCTGAACGCCCAGAATGGGAGCATCCTGGCGCTGAACGCCCAGAACAAGCATGATTCTGGCGTTCAACGCCAGAAATGGCAGCAAATGGGCGTTGAACGCCCAAAATGGGCACCAACCTGGCGCTGAACACCCAGAGTTGTGTGCAAGGGCATTTTGCATGCCTAACTTGGTGCAGGGATGTAAATGCCTTGACACCTCAGGATCTGTGGACCCCACAGGATCATCTCAAGATCTGTGAACCCCACAGGATCCCCACCTACCTCATCATCTCTCTTTCCATTCATGATCATCCCTTCTGTTTTCCATTTACCACTCACATCCATACACCCACTACCTTCAAAAATTCAACATCTCTCTCCCACCCAATCCTACTCATATGGCCGAATACACACTCCCACCCATCTCCTCCATATCTTCTTCTTATTCTTCTATTCTTTCTTCTTTTGCTCGAGGGTGAGCAACATTCTAAGTTTGGTGTGGTAAAAGCATAGCTTTTTTGTTTTTTCCATAACCATTGATGGCACCTAAGGCCAGAGAAACCTCTAGAAAGAGGAAAGGGAAGACAAAAGCTTCCATCAAGGGTCTATAGCTCAGTGGTAGAACATTTGACTGCAAATCAAGAGATCCCTGAGATACCTCAGGGGATACATTTTCTTCCACACAATTATTGGAAGCAACTAAGGGTGGAACATCAAGAGCACTCCATCATCCTTCATGAAATCAGAGAAGATCTAAAAGCAATGAAGGAGGAGCAGCAAAGACAAGGAAGAGACATAGAAGAGCTCAAGGACATCACTAAGGTGGACTCATTCCTTGTTCTTACTTTCTCTGTTTTTTTCGTTTTATATGTTATGTGCTTATCCATGTTTGTGTCTTCATTACATGATCATTAGTAGTTAGTAACTTTGTCTTAATGTTATGAATGTCCTATGAATCCATCACCTCTCTTAAATAAAAAAACTGTTTTAATTTAAAAGAACAAGAAGTACATGAGTTTCGAATTTATCCTTGAACTTAGCTTAATTATATTGATGTGGTGACAATGCTTGAACAGTGCATATGTCTTTTGAAGTTGTTGTTTAAGAATGTTAAATATGTTGGCTCTTGAAAGAATGATGACTAGGAGACATGTTATTTGATAATCTGAAAAATCATAAAAATGATTCTTGAAGCAAGAAAAAGCAGCAAAGAACAAAGCTTGGAGAAAAAAAAAATAGGCGAAAAAAAAAATATAGAAAGAAAAAGAAAAAGCAAGCAGAAAAAGCCAATAACCCTTAAAACCAAAAGGCAAGGGCAATTAAAAAGGATCCCAAGGCTTTGAGCATCAGTGGATAGGAGCTGTGGCATTTATGTATCCGGTGGTAATACTGGAAAACAAAGTGCTTAGGGCCACGGCCAAGACTCATAAAGAAGCTGTGTTCAAGAATCATCATACTGAACTAGGAGAATCAATAACACTATTCGAAATCTGAAGTTCCTATAGATGCTAATCATTCTGAACCTCAATGGATAAAGTGAGATGCCAAAACTATTCAAGAGGCAAAAAGCTATAAGTCCCGCTCATATGATTGAAGCTCTGCTTCATTGGTAGTTTGGAATTTATAGTATATTCTCTTCTTTTTATCCTATTTGATTTTTAGTTGCTTGGGGACAAGCAACAATTTAAGTTTGGTGTTGTGATGAGCGGATAATTTATACGCTTTTTGGCACTGTTTTTAGTATGTTTTTAGTAGGATCTAGCTACTTTTAGGGATGTTTTCATTAGTTTTTATGTTAAATTCACATTTATGGACTTTACTATAAGATTGTGTATTTTTCTGTGATTTCAGGTATTTTCTGGCTGAAATTGAGGGACTTGAGCAAAAATCAGATTCAGAGGTTGAAGAAGGACTGTTGATGCTGTTGGATTCTGACCTCCCTGCACTCAAAGTGGATTTTCTGGAGCTACAGAACTCGAAATGGCGCGCTTCCAATTGCGTTGAAAGGTAGACATCCTGGGCTTTCCAGCAATATATAATAGTCCATACTTTGGCCAAGAATTGATGACGTAAACTGGCATTCAACGCCAGCCTTCTGCCCAAATCTGGCGTCCAGCGCCAGAAAAGGATCCAAAACCAGAGTTGAACACCCAAACTGGCACAGAAACTGGCGTTCAACTCCACAAATGGCCTCTGCACGTGGAACACTTAAGCTCAGCCCAAACACACACCAAGTGGGCCCCGGAAGTGGATTTATGCATCAATTACTTACTCATGTAAACCCTAGTGACTAGTTTATTATAAATAGGACCTTTTACTACTGTATTAGGCATATTTGGTCTCAGTTTTATTCCATTGTTCATCTTAGGAGACTATTGATCTCGTTTAGGGGGCTGGCCATCTCGGCCATGCCTGGACCTTCACTTATGTATTTTCATACGGTAGACTTTCTACACTCCATAGATTAAGGTGTAGAGCTCTGCTGTTCCTCAAAGATTAACGCAAGTACTACTGTTTTCTATTCAATTCTTCTTATTTCTCTTCTAAGATATCCATTCGCACCCAAGAACGTGATGAAGGTGATGATTATGTGTGACGCTCATCATCCTTCTCCCTTATGCACGCGTGCCTGACAAACACTTCTGTTCTACATGAATTAAGCTAGAATGAGTATCTCTTAGATCTCCTAACCAGAATCTTCGTGGCGTAAGCTAGAATGATGGCGGCATTCAAGAGAATCCGGAAGGTCTAAACCTTGTCTGTGGTATTCCGAGTAGGATTCAATGATTGAATGACTGTGACGAGCTCCGAACTCGCGATTGCAGGGCGTTAGTGACAGACGCAAAAGGATAGTAAATCCTATTCCAGCATGATCGAGGACCGACAGATGAATAGCCGTGCCGTGACAGGGTGCGTGAGCAGATTATTCACTGAGAGGAGCACAAGAGTGCTACTCTCATTCTAGGAAGACCCTTCCTAGCAACTGGACGAACACTCATTGATGTCCAACAGGGGGAAATAACCCTGAGAGTCAATGATGATGAGTTTAAGTTGAATGCTATCAAAGCCATGCAGCATCCAGACACATCAAAAGACTGCATGAAAGTTGATCTTATTGACTCTTAGGTAGAAGAGATCAACATGGCTGTGAGTCTCGAATCAGAGTTGGAAGACATCTTTAAAGATGTTCAGCCTGATTTGGAGGATTCAGAGGAAATGAAAGAGCCTCTGAAATTTCCTCTAGAAGAGGAAAAACCTCCTAAACCCGAGCTCAAACCATTACCACCATCCCTGAAATATACATTTCTGGGAGAAGGTGACACTTTTCCAGTGATCATAAGCTCTGTTTTAAATCCACAGGAAGAGGAAGCACTTATTCAAGTGCTAAGGACATACAAAACAGCTCTTGGGTGGTCCATAGGTGACCTTAAGGGCATAAGCCCAGCTAGATGCATGCACAAAATCTTATTGGAGGATAATGCTAAACCAGTGGTTCAACCACAGAGG
>NC_029794.2:68336918-68339657 GCF_000816755.2 Arachis ipaensis
GCTGCTCTTAAATATCTACTCACAAAGCAGGATTCAAAACCCAGGCTCATAAGATGGGTGTTGCTTCTGCAAGAGTTTGATATAGAAATAAGAGACAGAAAAGGGACAGAGAACCAAGTGGCTGACCATCTATCCCGGATAGAGCCAGTAAAAGGGACGTCATTCCCCTCTCTTGAAATCTCTGAGACTTTTCCTGATGAGCATTTGTTTGCCATTCAGGAAACACCATGGTTTGCAGACATTGCAAACTACAAAGCTGCAAGGTTCATTCCCAAGGAGTACAGCAGGCAACAAAAGAAAAAATTAATTACTGATGCAAAGTACTACTTGTGGGATGAACCCTATCTCTTTAAGAGATGTGCAGATGGCATAATCCATAGGTGTGTGCCTAAAGAAGAAGCACAAAGGATCTTATGGCATTGCCATGGGTCACAATATGGAGGTCATTTCGGAGGTGAGCGAACAGCCACCAAGGTCCTCCAATGTGGCTTTTACTGGCCTACACTCTACAGAGATTCCTGAGAGTTTGTACATAACTGTGACAGTTGCTAGAGAGCTGGTAATTTGCCTCACAGTTACGCCATGCCTCAACAAGGAATCTTGGAGATTGAGTTGTTTGATGTATGGGGTATTGATTTCATGGGGCCTTTCCTACCATCATACTCAAACACTTATATTCTGGTGGCAGTTGACTATGTATCAAAATGGGTTGAGGCCATTGCCACACCCACCAATGATACTAAAATAGTGCTGAAGTTCCTCCAGAAACATATATTCAGCAGGTTTGGTGTTCCCAAGGTACTAATCAGTGATGGGGGCACTCACTTCTGCAACAAACAGCTTTACTCTGCCATGGTCCGGTATGGGATTCGCCACAAGGTGGCGACTCCATATCATCCACAGACAAATGGGCAAGCTGAAGTCTCTAACAGAGAACTAAAAAGAATCCTAGAACGGACTGTAAGTACCCGTAGAAAATGTATAAGTTCACAGGGTTACAGAAGGATTCTACACACAAAATAGAAAAAAAGAGCTCACAGGCAAGAAAACGCCAGTAAAAGTCTGTTTTGGGCGTTCAACGCCCAAAAGAAGCATCCACTGGGCGTTGAATGCCAGTAAGGATAGCCATCTGGGCGTTAAACGCCAGAAAGAAGCATCTTCTGGGCGTTGAACGCCAGAAAGAAGCTCCTTCTGGGCGTTTAACGCCAGATTTACAGCGTCCTGGGCGTTCAGAAAAATGCCCAGTGACAAAGGAGTTCCTGGCGTTCAACGCCAAAAAGAAGCAACAGCTGGGCGTTGAACGCCCAGGAGAAGCAGCAGTTGGGCGTTGAATGCCCAAAACATGCAGCGTTTGGGCGTTCAAACGCCAGGATGGTGGGGAGGAGGTAAATTCGTTTTTTTTCATATTTTTCATTTTAATCTCAATTTTCATGTTTCAATTCATGATTTCTTGCATAAACATGTTACAAGCCTTGATTTCTAAAAACCCTTCTTTAAAAATATTAAATGTATCTTAATCCATAAGCACAAATCCTTTTTTTTCAATCCAATTCAACTCTTTTTCAAAATTTTCAAAACAAATCTATCTCTTTTCATTCAAAAATCTTTTCAACTAATCAATATCTTTTTCAAATCTCCATATTATCTTTTTCAAAAATCCAATTTTTTTTCAAATATCTTTCATATCTTTTCAATTTTAAATTATATCTTTTCTTATCATACTTATTTTTTTAAAATCATATCTTCTATCTTATCTTTCTCCCTATTTTCGAAAACCCCCCCTCTCTTTTAAAAACCCATTCGGCCTCCTTCCTCTCATCTACCATCCTACACTAGCTCTCCTTCTATCCCTCTCCTTTCTTTTCTTTTGCTTGAGGACAAGCAAACCTCTAAGTTTGGTGTGTTTATCCGTGATCACTAAACCATACCCACTAAGATCATGGCTCCTAAAGGAAAATAACCCACTCCAAGAGGCAAGAAAGAGAGTGTTCCAAAACCACTTTGGAATCAATGGAAGTTCTTAACTAAAGAACATTCAGACCATTATTACAAAATAATGGGTCTGAGATCAGTGATCCCGGAAGTTAGATTCGATCTGAAAAAAGACGAATATTCAGAGATCCAGGAGCAAATTCGAATCAGGAACTGGGAGATCCTAGCTAATCCTGAAATGAAAGTGGGAAGGAATATGCTCCAGGAGTTCTATGCTAATATGTGGCAAACAGACAAGCAAAGACTATCTGGATCTGCTCTCTATGACTATCGGACCTTGGTCAGAGGAAAGATTGTTCATACCCACCCTGACAAGATCAGGGAGATCTTAAAGCTACCTCAGCTGAAAGATGATCCAGACTCCTTCAATAGGAGAATGATGAGAACAGACAAGGGCCTGGATAAGATTCTAGAGGATATATGTATCCTTGGAGCCAGGTGGACTACCAGCAGGAAGGGTGTCCCAAATCAACTCAAAAGAGAAGATCTCAAACCAGTCGCCAGAGGATGGCTGGACTTCATTGGGCATTCTCTGCTGCCCACTAGCAACCGTTCTGAAGTCACTATTAGCAGAGCAGTGATGATCCATTGCGTCATGATGGGAAAAGAAGTGAAAGTTCATCAACTGATTTCAACTGAAATTTACAAAATTGCAAATAAAAATTCCAAAGATGCCAGGTTGGATTATCCAAGCTTGATTTCTATGCTCTGCAAAGACGCTGGAGTAAGGATGGGAATAACTGAGTA
>NC_029794.2:68341615-68361822 GCF_000816755.2 Arachis ipaensis
GTAATACTGGAAAACAAAGTGCTTAGGGCCACGGCCAAGACTCATAAAGTAGCTGTGTTCAAGAATCAACATACTAAACTAGGAGAATCAATATCACTATCTGAATTCTGAGTTCCTATAGATGCCAATCACTCTGAGCTTCAATGGATAAAGTGAGATGCCAAAACTGTTCAGAAGCAAAAAGCTACTAGTCCCGCTCATCTAATTAGAATCTGAGCTTCACTCAAAAACTCTGAGATATTATTGCTTCTTAAATTATTTGTATTCTATTTTATTTATCTAGTTGCTTGAGGACAAGCAACAGTTTAAGTTTGGTGTTGTGATGAGCGGATATTTTATACGCTTTTTGGGGTTAATTTCATATAGTTTTTAGTGTGTTTTAGTTAGTTTTTAGTTTATTTTCAGTAGTTTCTAGGCAAAATTCATATTTCTAGACTTTACTATGAGTTTGTATGTTTTTTTGTAATTTCATGTATTTTCTGGCTGAAATTGAGGGAGCTGAGCAGAAATCTGATTCAGGCTGAAAAAGGACTGCTGATGCTATTGGATTCTGACCTCCCTGCACTCGGAATGAATTTTCTGGAGCTACAGAACTCCAAATGGTGCGCTTCCAATTGCGTTGGAAAGTAGACATCCAGGACTTTCCAGCAATATATAATAGTCCATACTTTTCTCAAGGATAGAGGATATAAACTGGCGTTCAATGCCAGTTCCATGTTGCAGTCTGGCATCCAGCGCCAGAAACAAGTTACAAGTTGGAGTTCAACGCCAGAAAAGGATCCAAAGCTGGCGTTGAACGCCGAAAACAGCCCTATGCACATGATTAGCTTAAGTCTCAGCCCCAGCACATACCAAGTGGGCCCCAGAAGTGGATTTCTGCACTATCCATCTTAGTTTACTCATTTTCTGTAAACCTAGTTTACTAGTCTAGTATTTAAACAGACGCAAAAGGATAGTAAATCCTATTCCGGTACGATTGAGAACCTGCAGATGATTAGTCGTGCGGTGACAGCGCATCTGGACCCTTTTCACTTGAAGGATGGATGGTAGCCATTGGTGATCCACCAACACACAACTTGCCATAGGAGGATGTGCGTGCGTGAATCAGAAAACAGAGGAAAGCAGAATTTCAGAAGACAAAGCATCTCCAAAACTCCAACATATTCTCCATCATTGCATACAAGTATAATTTGTGTTCTGCCCTTTTATTCCTTGCAATCAAATTTGATAAGTGAATTATTTTATTGTTTTCCTGACTAAGAGTTACAAGATAACCATAGATTGCTTCAAGCCAACAATCTCCGTGGGATCGACCCTTACTCACGTAAGGTATTACTTGGACGACCCAGTGCACTTGCTGGTTAGTGGTACGAGTTGTAAAAAGTGTGATTTACAATTCGTGCACCAGGCAATCAGAATATGAGTTCCCAAATACAGAAAAGTCATCCATGAATACTTCTATTAACTTCTCAATCATGTTTGAGAAAATGGAGAGCATGCACCTTTGAAATGTTGCAGGAGCATTGCACAATCCAAAGGGCATTCTCCTATAAGTAAAGACACCATATGGACAAGTAAATGAAGTTTTTTCCTGATCCTTGGGGTCTACAACAATTTGATTGTAGCCCGAATACCCATCTAGGAAGCAATAATACTCATGTACTGCCAATCTTTGAAGCATCTGGTCCATGAAAGGTAGGGGAAAGTGATCTTTCCGGGTTGCTTCATTGAGTTTCTGGTAGTCAATGTACATACGCCATCCGGTCACTGTCCTTGTGGGTATCAATTCATTCTTCTCATTTGCCACAACAATGATCCCTCCCTTCTTAGGGACTACTTACACCGGGCTTACCCAAGGGCTGTCTGAAATTGGGTAGATCACCCCTGCTTGCCACAATTTCAACACTTCTTTCTGAACCACTTCATTCATAGTCGGGTTTAGCCTCCTTTGTTGTTGCCTTGAAGGTTTGGCATCTTTTTCAAGTAGGATTTTGTGCATGCACATTGAAGGACTGATCCCTTTTAAATCTGCAAATGTCCAGCCTATGACATCCTTGTGTTGTCTCAGCACTTGGATAAGCTCCTCTTCTTATTCTTTGCTCAGACTTTAATTTATGATCACTGGGTGAGTGTTGTTGGCACCCAGATATGCATATTTCAAGCAGGGTGGTAAGGTTTTCAGCTCTAGTTTTGGGGACTCTGCATCTTTGTTATCTGTGGTGGTTGGCATGATTGAATTTCTCATGGTTGCTTGTGGTGGTTCTCCATTTGATGCTTGTTCCAGATGAATGGTTCCTTTACATTGTTCTTCTTCCAAGACTCCTTGAACTATCTGTTCCATGGTGTCTACCAGCATACATTCTCCTATGGATTCTTTGGGGTAACTCATTGCTCTAAAGACATTGAAGACCATTTTCTCTTCATCCAATCTCAAGACTAGTTCCTCTTTTTGCACATCAATGATGGCTCCAGCAGTAGCTAGAAATGGCCTTCCTAGGATGATTGACGTGTTGGCCTCTTCTTCCATGTCCAACACAACAAAATCAGCAGGGAAAATGAATTCTCCCACTTTCACTAGCAAGTCTTCCACCACCCCATGTGGAAACTTAAAAGTTCTGTCAGCCAATTGGAGTGCCATTCTTGTTAGCTTGGCTTCCTCAATCTTCATTCTTCTCATTATGGTTAGGGACATGAGATTTATGCTAGCTCCCAAGTCACACAAAGCTTTCTCAATAGTGATATCCCCTACGATACAGGGAATTTGGAAACTCCTTGGGTCATTCAGCTTCTGAGGCAGCTTCTTTTGTATGATGGCGCTGCATTCCTCAGTTAATACTATGGTCTCCTTTGCCTTCCAGTTCCTCTTTCTTGTTATAAGCTCCTTCAAGAATTTGGCGTAGGTGGCATTTGTTCCAATACCTCAGTAAATGGTATGTTGATTTGGAGCTTCTTGAAGATCTCTAGGAACTTAGAGAATTGGCCATCCTTCCCACTTTTTCCCAGCCTTTGTGGGTATGGTGCTTTTGGCACATAAGGCTTCAAGACTGGTTTTGATGAAGGTGGAGTAGGGGTCTCTTCTTCACTCTTATTCCCATACTTTTCTGCAACTTCTTCTTCATGGTTGTCCTTGCTTAGGGTTCCTTCCTTCACAACTTTCCCACTTCTTAGTGTAATGGCCTTGCATTCCCCTCTTGGGTTGGCCATAGTATCACTGGAAAATGTGTGTGTGGGAAGTGGGATTTGCTTGGATAAGATCCCCACTTGTGCTTCCAACTTTGAGATTGCTGTGCCTTGATTTTTCAGATTTGACCTGTATTCTTCTTGATTGGCATCTATCCTTCTTTCAGTCTGTGCTTGTCTCTCCATAAGGGTGGAGACTACCCCTGTAATCTGTGATGACAGTTGTGCTATTGCAGCCTCCATCCTCTCAAAGTTGCTCTTGATTTCACATGGTTACATAGTTGAGGGGGGTGTGTCTTGATTGAGGTTGTTGTGTATGGGTTGGTTGCCATGGTATGATGTGTTTTGTGAGTTATGGTAGGGTCTATGGTTGCCTGTTTGATGGTTGGGGTTGTGAGTGGAATGCTGATTTGATGGATAGGGTTTTTGTGGTTCTGGTTGTGGTTTTGTTGGTTTCCCCACCCAAAATTTGGGTGGTTCTTCCAACCTGGGTTGTATGTCTTAGAGTGTGGGTCATATGGTGGTTTGGATGAGTTGTTCACATAATTAGCTTGTTCCCAGTCACCTTCAGATTCTGGTATATTTCCTTCTTATTGAGGAGTTTGGTCTTGAATGACTGAGGCTTGATTAGCCTCCATCCTCTTGGTTAAGGCTGCTATTTGTGCTGCAATTGCCTTGTTCTGAGCTAACAAAGCATCTACAGAGTTGAGTTCTAGCACTCCTTTCTTCTGAGTCCTTTCTGAAGCATAGAATACTCATTTTCAACTACAGTCTCGATGACATCTATGGCTTCTTCAATGGTTTTCTTCTTGTTGAGTAAGCCTCCTGAAGAATGATCCACGGCCTTCTTTGATTCATAGGACAGCCCCTCATAAAAGATATGTAGTTGTACCCACTCATTGAACATTTCTGGTGGGCATCTTCTTGTCAGATCTGTGAATCTCTCCCAGGCCTCATAGAGTATTTCTCCATCTTGTTGTCTGAAGGTTTGCACCTCAGCTCTCAGCCTGTTGATTCTTTGTGGAGGGTAAAATCTTGCAAGGAATCTATTCATGACCTCCTCCCATGTAGTTAGGCTATCCTTGGGAAATGATTCCAACCATTTTGCTGTCTTATCTCTGAGTGAGAAAGGGAACAATAGTAGTTTGTAGATATCAGGGTGTACCCCATTGAACTTTACAGTACCACATATCCTCAAGAATGTGTTGAGATATTGATTAGGGTCCTCTTGGGCACTTCCTCCATATGAGCAATTATTCTGAACAAGTGTGATGAGCTGAGGCTTCAGCTCAAAATTATTAGCATGAATTGTTGGCTTTAGGATGCTGCTGCCACAATTTCTTGGGTTTGGGTTGATGTAGGAGCCTAAGGCTCTCCTTTCTTGCCCAGCATGATTGCCAGCTTCCTCTTCAACATGGTTATGTGCTTCTTCTTCCATGGTGGTTTCTAGATTCTCCTCCACTAGTTCCTCTCCAACTATGCCTTTGCCTCTTGCTTCCCTCCTTCGTCTAAGGAAGGTCCTCTCAATTTCAATATCAAAGGGAGATGAAGTCTCTCCTCTTCTACCTGTCATACACTTGGCAAATAACCAATAGAGAACAAGTGAAGTAAGAAAAATCTTGTTGAGATTAGTGGTTAGTTTTGTTGATGTAATTAATCGAATAGTTACAAGTGGAAATATGGATGATGAATAACTAAAATAATCAAAGAAGAAAGAAATAGAACTCAGAGTAGAGATAGAAGAAAATAGAAAGTGCTAAATAAAAGAAAATAAAATAACAATGAATTTAAATTGCTTAATCTAGCTCTCCAATTTAATCACTGTCAAATTTAAGCCAATCCCCGGTAACGACGCCATAAAACTTGATGACTGGAAATTCACACCCCATTCAAAATTGGTGAATTAGTTCTTTTGGCAAGCACACCAAAATTATTGTCAAGTAATATCCCACAGTGGAGTGGGATCGTATTTACAGAGATTGCCAAATTCGAGTAGTTTTAATTGATTGATGAATTAGTCAAGCGGAACAAGTAGATTGTGAATTGTAGAATTATAAATGACTAGAATATAAAGAAAAGCAATAAAGTGCAGAAATGGAAATGATAGATTATAAAGTGTAGAATCATAAATGACTTGAATGTAAATAGGAATGAGGAATTACTGAATGTAAAATTAAGCTATAAAGAAAGGGATAGATAAGAATGGGGATATTCATTAAGATCAGGAGATATTGTCTCTTTAGATCAAGTCTAGCTTATATCCTCTTCATTCATGCAACTCATTGACCTCTTGGCAATCATGATCGATTGAGCCCTAATCCCTTGGTGACTCAATCTCTTAGATCTTGATCAATAGCAAATTCCTTGGTCTAATTGCTCATGAAGAGAGATATGCTTGGTCCCTGATTATACCACACACCATCATAGGTCCAAGTAGAGGAAGGATTATATGTCACATATCCAAACACCAAAACCCAGATTCTACTCAAGTGTGAGAAGGGATTTCAAGCATGGTTTCATGTTTCCTTTCCCAAGGTTCCCATGAAACCCATTTTACATTCAATCTCTTTCCCAAGATAATTGAACACTAAGCATTAAGAACGAAATTCCTTCTAGCAAATCAAAGAGAAGATGAAGAGAAGAAGAATTTCACTATCATCAATCCATCAAGTACAACAGAGCTCCCTCTCTCAAAGAGAGGGGATTTAGCAACTCATAGCTCAAAGAAAAGTACTCAAAAGTGAAGTGTAAAAGTGGATCTAAAACTAATCTCTCTAACTGCTTAACCCCTTCTTCAGTACTCCTTGGGGGTATTTATACTACTTCTAGCAAAAATAAAAGAATTACAAAAGTGAAAAAGGAAAATTACATTTTGGAGGGAAAAGAAGCTCAATAAGTGTGACTTTCCAGCTGGCGTGTGGTCAGCGCTCCAGTGGCGTGTCACGTGCTCTTCAATTCTAGCTTGGCGTGCCACGCCCTGTCCTTCAAGTGGCATGCTCGTCTTCACTAACAACCTTGGCGTGCCACGCCTTCCAGCTCAAGTGGCACGCCCTAGCCTTTTTCCACTTCTCCTTGCCTCTGGAAACTTGAACTAGCGTGGCACGCCCAGGGTATGGCATGCCACGCCCTTGCTGTATGCTTGGCCAAGCTTCTCTGGAAAGTTGAACTAGCGTGGCACGCCCAGGGTCTGGCGTGCCACGCCCCTTTGTGAATAAGTGAGTCCTCTGATTGGTGTGCCATGCCACGAACTCAAGTGGCACGCCCCAATACTTCTTTGCTCTCTGAATGATACTGGCGTGCCATGCCTAGGATTCAAGTGGCACGCCTAAGTGAGGAATAGTGGATGGCGTGCCACGCCTTCGACACCAAGTGGCACGCTGGTATGCGAAATTGTTACTCAGGTTGTGAATTATTGTTTGAAATTGATTCCCTGGCGATGACACCGAAAATGGATGCACAGAACCATGGTCTAAACATATCTTCACAACTTCGCATAACTAACCAGCAAGTGCACTGGGTCGT
Organism: Arachis ipaensis; assembly: GCF_000816755.2. Taxonomy (NCBI): domain Eukaryota; kingdom Viridiplantae; phylum Streptophyta; class Magnoliopsida; order Fabales; family Fabaceae; genus Arachis; species Arachis ipaensis. The sequence goes on from NC_029794.2 coordinate 68,348,318, forward strand.
CCAAGTAATAAACCTTACGTGAGTAAGGGTCGATCCCACGGAGATTGTTGGTATGAAGCAAGCTATGGTCACCTTGTAAATCTCAGTCAGGCGGATATAAAATAGTTATGGAGTTTTCGAAAATTAATACTAAAATAAGGATAGAAATACTTATGTAAATCATTGGTGAGAGTTTCAGAAAAGCGTATGGAGATGCATTCATTCCTCTGAACCTCTACTTTCCTGCTGTCTTCATCCAATCCGTCTTACTCCTTTCTATGGCTGGCTTTATGAAAGGATGTCACCGGTGCCAATGGCTACTTTCAATCCTCTTGGGAAAATGGTCCAAATGCTCTGTCACAGCACGGCTAATCGTCTGGAGGCATCACCCTTGTCGTTGGTTGCATCATATTCCTCTCTGTGAAAATGGTCCGATGCGCTATCACTGCATGGCTAATCATCTTGGAGGTTCTCGATCATACTGGAATAGAATTTACTATCCTTTTGCGTCTGTCACTAATGAAGGTCCAGGCATGGCCAAATGGCCAGCCCCCAAACGTGATCAATAGATCAATAGATAATCCAAAGACGGTTCAAAAGATGTCTAATACAATAGTAAAAGGTCCTATTTATAATAAACTAGCTACTAGGATTTACAAAAATAAGTAATTGATGCATAAATCCACTTCCAGGGCCCACTTGGTGTGTGCCTGGGCTGAGCTTGAAGTCTACACGTGGAGAGGTCATTCTTGGAGTTGAACGCCAGCTTTTGTGCCAGTTTGGGCGTTGAACTCCACTTTGCAACTTGTTTCTGGCGTCCTGGGCAGAGAGCTGGCGTTGAACGCCAGTTTGCATCGTCTAAACTTGGGCAAAGTATGGACTATTATATATTTCTGGAAAGCACTGGATGTCTACTTTCCAACGCAATTGGAAGCGCGCCATTTTGAGTTCTGTAGCTCCAGAAAATCCATTTTGAGTGTAGGGAGGTCAGAATCTAACAGCATCAGCAGTCCTTCTTCAACCTCTGAATCTGATTTTTGCTCAAGTCCCTCAATTTCAGCCAGAAAATACCTGAAATCACAGAAAAACACACAAACTCATAGTAAAGTCTAGAAATGTGAATTTAACATAAAAACTAATGAAAACATCCATAAAAGTAACTAGATTCTACTAAAAACATACTAAAAACAATGCCAAAAAGCGTATAAATTATCCGCTCATCACACGCCCCATGTATTTGCCCTTCTTCACCCTCTCTGGAAATTTATACCAGCGTGCCACACCTAGAGGCTGGCGTGCCACGCCCATGATCTTGCCTTGGTTCCAGTAGCTGGCGTGCCACGCCTCAGTCTTCAGGTGGCATGCCTTAGTGAGATTCTTGGGTTGGCATGCCACGCCTTCGACATCAAGTGGCACATCAAGTTGGCGTGCCACGCTTTTGATACCAAGTGGCATGCCCAGTCTTCAATTGCCTTCAGCCCCATCTCTGGATTATTGTACTAGCGTGCCACGCCATGCTGCTCAAGTGGCACACCCATACATTGGTGAACTCTTCAAGGTTCGCGTGCCACGCCTGGATTCTTAAGTGGCACGCCCAAGTGACTTCTTGGAGCTGGCGTGCCACGCCTTCGATACCAAGTGGCACGCCATAGTGAAGGTTCTTCCTGGAGTGGTAAGTTGGTGTGCCACGCCCCTTTGCTCAAGTGGCACGCCTATAATAGCTGATGGGTTAGGCGTGCCACGCCCTTTTTGTGTCCTCCATTGTTGCTCTCTGGAACTTTGTACTAGTGTGCCACGCCCAGTCCCTGGCGTGCCACGCCCACATGCATGCTTGGACTTCTCCTTTGGAATTTAGTACTCGCGTGCCACGCCTAGCTCCTGGTGTGCCACGCCAGTGCATTTTTGTGGCATTTGCTCCCAAGTGGCACGCCAGTTTCACACGCCCAACTTCTTGTTGCTTTCTACCCATTTTTGATGCCTTTTTTACCTGAAATTTAGCATAACTCATCTAAAAGTAGTGTACCATAATATTCATCAAATAATGCATGAATTGTACATATCAAATGAGATTATGCTCTTTTATGGTCCTCTTTATGCAAGAAAGAAGGGTAGATGATGCAAGTCATCATCCACCCACTTCAAAATCGAATTTCCCACCCAAAACCCACCCTGTGGTCGAAACCTAACCCTACCCACTCCTATAAATACCCCTCTCCATCACCCTTCATACACACACCTCTCATACACTAATGTACCCCACAAGGCCGAGCCCTCTCTCTCCCTCTCCCTCCTTCTATTTTCTTCTTCTTCTACTCTAGTCTTCTATTTTTTCTTGAGGACGAGCAATGTTTTAAGTTTGGTGTTGGAAAAGCATAGCTTCTTCTTTCTTTCCATTACCATTCATGGCACCCAAGGTTGGAGACTCCTCTAAAAAGAGGAAAGGAAAGGCAGTAGCCAATCCCTCTGAATCTTGGGAGATTGAAAGATTCATCACCAAAGCTCATTAAGACCACTTTTATGAATTAATGGCTGAGAAAAAAGTGATCCATGAGGTTCCTTTCAATCTCAAGAAGAATGAGTATCCGGAAATTCGAAGAGAGATCCAGAGAAGAGATTGGGAAGTCCTAACCAATCCCATCCAAGAGGCTGGGATTCTCATGGTGCAAGAGTTCTATGCTAATGCATGGGTTACTAAAAACCATGACACTAGTGTGAACCCAAATCCAAGGAATTGGATCACCATGGTCCGAGGAAGAATCTTAGATTTCAACTCGAAAAGTGTGAGGTTGGCATTCAACTTGCCTCTATTGCAAGGAGATCCTCATCCTTACACTAGAAGAGTAAACTATGATCAGAGATTAGATCAGGTGCTCTCAGATATTTGTGCAGAAGGCGCATAGTGGAAATGGGATTCCCAAGGCAAGCCCATTCAATTAAGAAGGGTTGACCTTAAGCCCATGGCTTGAGGATGGTTGGAATTCATCCAAAGATCCATCATCCCTACTAGCAACTAGTCAGAAGTGACTACTGACAGAGCCATCATGATTCATTGCATCATAATTGGAACTGAGGTGGAAGTTCATGAGGTATTTCCTCAAGAACTGTACAAGATAGCTGAGAAGCCTCACACCAATGTGAGGTTAGCATTCTCCAACCTTATCTGTCATCTATGCAATTTAGCTGGAATTGTCATAAATGGAGATGTCTCTATTAGGGAAGATAAGCCCATCACTAAGAAGAGGATGGAGAAAATCAGAGAGCATGCACAAGAGCCTGTGCATCCGCCTCATTATGAGATCCCTGAGATACCTCAAGGGATGTATTTTCCTTCCCAAAGCTATTGGGATCAATGGCAAACTTCTCTTAGAGAATTGAGCACTAACATGGAGCAATTAAAGATAGAGCATCAAGGACATGCCACTACCCTCAATAAAATAAGAGAAGACCAAAGAGCCATAAGGGAAGACCAAAGGGTTATGAAGGAAGAGCAACAAAGGCAAAGGGATGACATAGAAGAGATCAAGCATCACATTGGATCCTCAAGGAGAAGCACTAGACGCTACCCTTAAAGGTGGATTCGTCCTCTTTTACACGCCTTTCCTATTATTTTTCTATTTTCTGTCTGTTTATTTATCTGTTCTCTTGTTCTAGTTGCATGATCATTTGCATTGATGTCTTAAAGTTGTAAAATATTCCATATATCTCTCACCTTACTTAAATAAAAATTTTTATTGAAAAGAATTGAGAGGTGCATATATTTCAAGTTTAACATAAGATTAGTTTAATTAGTTTGATGTGGTGTCATTTGCTTTTGTTTTCTGAATGTATGATTAAACAGTGCATATTTGAAGTTGAAATTTCAGAATGTTGGCTCTTGAAAGAATAAGGAAAAAGGAAAAATATTATTGATAATCTGAAAAATCTGAAAATTGATTTTTGAAGCAAGAAAAAACAGCAAAAAGCAAAAGAAAAAGCATGTTGCAAAAGAAAAAAATTATATGCATGCGAAAAAAAGAAAGAAAAAATGGAAAAAAGAAAAAGAAAAAATAAAAAGTAGAAAAATCCATTACTGCCCAAAAATGCAAGAAAAGGAGGGCAGATTGAAAAAGCCAATAACCCTTTAAACCAAAAGGCAAGGGTAAAAGGACCTAAGGCTTTGAGCATTAATGTGAGAATTTTTGTTGGTCTAGAATTTCTCAATAGAAAAAGAACTTCGTTGCAAGCATAGTTCCAAACTAACTAATAATTCTCCATCAAAGTTTTAAATTGTTTGTCACAAGTACAAACCCCAATAAAAACTGAGAGTATTTAAACCTCCGGTCGTCTCGCAAGGAATTGCAATAAAGTTCTCAATTATTGGCTATGAAGGAACAAGGGGGGTTTGATTTGGTGATTGGCAAGAAAAGTAAATAACAAGAAAGTAAATGACAATTAACTAATAAAAGAAAGAAAAAGAAGTCTTGGCTAAGGCATGGAAATTGAGATCACCATCCTTGTCTAACAACCATACATTGACGATTATGAAGGACCAACCCATCAAGTCTACTTCTATACTTGAAGTAAGTCAAATAGGCTTGATCAACATCAACCATAAGTCCCAACCTAGCTATTAATTAACTTAATAGTAGGTTAGTGTCAATGGACATCAAATTGATCAACAAGGGACCCAAATCATCAATCCAATTAGACCAAATGACTGAAGGTTACTCAATTCCCTTAGCCTAGGCCAAGTGTAACAACCCCTTTTTCAAGTACGCAAGATCTTTTCTGAAGGCACGGATTTCTCTGGAAGATCACTAGAGGGATCACCTCTGCTGTATCATCAAGCAACTCAATCTTTATTGTCATTATGTCATCCTTAAGCTAGAACCTCTTTTGGGGTAAGCTCGATAACGCAATCACGAAGAACCTAGTTTTTGAACCGTATCGGTTAGGAGTTTTGATTCTGGTTTTCGTAAATAGTCTCAGTTTGACGAACCAAACTCGATTCATGAGAGAAGAAAGACAATATTATAATGTTATCATTATATTAGTACTATAAGATGCTTGAATGATATTATAAAGTTACCTGCCCTGTTTTAGTTAAAAACAGGAAATCGGTTTAACCGGGTTCACAGTTTACTGGTGCAACATAGCACCAGCACTCTCTGATGACTTTAGCAATGATAAGGCCTCATCATAAATGTTCTATTCTCATATTTAATATGTTACTAGTGTCATTTATGCTAGTATCTCAGAAAATAATTTTTAGAGATGTTTTTACAAGTGTTCCAATACATCTAGTTTTAGTAGTTATACACCTGAGATATTTTAATATTATTTTAATCCACCTCCAAGCCAACCAATCACAACTCACCTTACATCCCCAAGACACTCAAAGGCTTGTCATTTTCTCCCTTTGGCCGAAATTGAAAAGAGGGAAAAGAGAGAAAACTTCATGAACACTTAATTTTCAAAGCTTGATTTCTTCTTAACTAAAACTCAAATCAAAATTCCAATCCGACCAAAATGATCCTCTCTTCTTTCTCTACATAACCATATAACATATCAAGGCTGGAAAAAATGTGAGATGGCTGTCTCCCTCCCTCTTCAATTCGGTTTAGGGTTTAGGGAGGAAAACCATGCTAAACATGTGTTTTCATGATGTTCTTCCTTAAATCTCTTGCTTAGCTTGACTTGTGAGCCAAGAATCTTCAATTCCTAGCACGTTTAAGGTGAGGAATCCCTTTCTAAAATGTTGATTAAGGTTTGGTCAGTTGAGGTTTTATGGATTTAAAGTTGTTCTTGATGTGCTTTAGGAGGAAAAAGTGCTTTAAGAACACTTCAAAGAGTAACCGAATTTGGAGCAGCAAATCAAGGTAAGATTTGGAAAAATTAATCTTGATTAATTGTATTTGAGTTGTGTGATTATGATATGGTTTGGTTATTCTTGAAATTTATTGTTTATATGAGTGGTTCTTGTTGAAATTTTGGTGAAAATTTGATGAAATTTGATGATATTCAAGCTATGAAACATGTTCTTGAGTACATCTGGAAAAACGAACCCTAGGACTTAAATTGGGGTTCAATTTGTGTTAGAATCAGGTGAAAAAGATGGGGTTTTAGTGGCTAGGAATTTATTATGAATTATGGTAAAAATCGGTTGCTGAAAAGATTGAAAAACGGGTGAAAATAGAGAAAGAATCTAAAAAATTTACGAAGAACACTTTGAGTGGTGAAGAATAATGAAGAACACCTTTTAGATATTAAAAAGGGCAAGGTTGTGATTATTTTGGTGTTTGAGGGTTTATTTTGTAATTTCCAAAAGTTAGGGTGGTTAAAGTAGAAATATTAAAAGTTACGGGTGGTAAAAAGTAAATTTTAAAGGTTAAAAGTTAAAGTGGGGTAATTTTTAAAAATTTAATGATAAAATAATAAATAATAAAAAATATTAAATAGTAATATTTAATTAAAAATAATATTTTAATAAAAATAATAAAATAATACAAAAAAGGTAGTTTTTTCGTAAAAGCTTTAGAAAGACAACTTTAAGCTCAGAATATCATAATTACCCTCATAAAATACCTAGGGAGTGGTAATAACATATTAGTGAGGCAAAGACAAGGGAAAGATAAAAAGTTAAAGAAGAGATAAAAATCAAAGAAAAAGTATGTAAAGTTTTAATGACAGAAAAACAGGCAGAGATTAGTAAACGAACTAGGGCAACATAGTTAGTCCTTGAGTTGCGGCTAGGGTCAAGTATTATATGAAAAGTTAAATTGTTTCAGTATATACTTAATGAACCTATACTTAGGATAGGCTAACTGTTCATACCGAAATTTACATAAGGTTTAAATACATACGTTAAGCAGGGAAAAGAGTAATCAGAGCAGAGTAATATGATAAAGAGTAAATAGAGAACAAGCAAAGGGCCTGTTGAAAGGTCATTTGTTGCATTAAGGCAACTCCAGAGATATTTGTGTGTTCATCTACTGCATTGAGGCAGTCAGATAGATGGTGGTGCGACCACCGAGAGCGCTTTCCTGGGATACTTAGCTATAATGCTATTCTGTAAGTCAGAGGACTCTTACAGAGGTATCGAGAAAACACAACTAGCATATACTCCTGTAAGTCAAAGGACTCTTACAGTGAGTGTGTGTGTGTCCTCCTGTAAGTCAGAAGACTTACAGTGAGTGTGTTGGGCAGACTAGCTCCGCCTTGCAAGTCAAAAGACTCTTACAATGGGTTGCTAGTTCCGCCACGCAAGTCAAAGGAATCTTGTAGTGGTTTGCCCCGCAAGTCAAAGGACTCTTGCAAAGGGTATTGCCGACAGGGAAGCCTTACCTTGTCAGAAGACTCTGGGTAATGTCGGGAGCGGGTATATAACCGACAAATGAGCTCATTACCTGCATTAGGGTTAGACATGCATCATACTTGGTTGCGTATTTCTTCTGTTATGTTTATTGTATGAATGTATCCTTTCTTTGTTTGTATTCTATTCTTTGTATTTGTGTTTTTTTGTATTCTTTTATTTGTGTTCTACTTTGTGTTTTCTCTATTTTCTCTATTTATCTGTATCTTCTGTTTACTACTTCACTGTATTCTGCTATTCGTCTGCGAAACAACACAGAATTAATGAACTTAACTAATAACCCCGGCCCTACTAAGAACTTCCCAGTTCTTACCCCTTCTCTTGCCCTTCCCTCTCCAGATGGAAGCAAGAGTATCCTTCTGTAGCCCACTGATAATCGTTCTGCAAAAGGGTTCTGCTCTAGGTAGTCTTCTGAGTCTAGAGCGAGATTTGTTTTTTGTTTATATGTATATACTGTGAGATCAGCCAACATTTGCACCCCGTTCATATGCGAACTTTAACTTAAATCCTGTGTACGAGATTCCTGTTATATGGCTACGTGATGAAGTACCAGTGAGACATCATATGACAACATGTGATCGTGCAAAGGAGTAGTAAACAATCTTCCACCTTTTGATGACATTCCACCTGACTTGAGTTTTAAAGACTTAGAACATACTTTCCCTCGCTTTAGTAGTTTAGAGGGACTAGGTGAGTATAGAGTCTAGGCTAGCCTGGGCGCCGGCTTAGGGACTTCTTGAACAGGTCACGGCCTGGGATGTTGTATGTATATATATGTATATAATTATTATCTAGTTATATCTAGGGGTGTTCTAACTAAAAGTCTATACTCTAATAAAGGCTGAATCACCGAATGTTGTCAACTGCTTGTGATGTATTTATGTGTGGTTGTTTATAATTGTTTTATTTGTTATCATTTCTGAAATAATTATAAATGATTTTGTTTATTAATCCAAATGTTTTCAAAAAAAAAACTTGCAAAATAACTACACTTTTAACAATGAATCAAGCTCATATAAAAATAATAGATAATAATTAGGAAGACAAGTTGGTAGCGCTCAGTTTCTAGTATGATAATGACGTTCCAGAAATTTGGTCATTACACAAAGAGTATAGAAAACTACTCTATAACTAATGAAGACATTTTATTAAATACCTAGAGTGCAATAAAAGTGAATATCATAAATTGCAAGAATTAATGAAACCCATAACTAACAGAACTAAGAAATCAACAATAGCAATTAAGATAAACATAAAAAGACTTAAAAACGTGAAATTGCATTAAAGAAAATAAAAATCTAACAAGGGTTCATCAAAGTAAAAATGGCAACATAAAGTAATTAACAAGAAAAAACTAAGAAGATTAAGACAATAGAACAATAAAATATAAAGTGAATTGAACTAAAATAAAGAATTAAAAGTTGGATCTAAGAAAATTTGACCTAAACTACCCTAAATTCTAGAGAGAAGAGAGAGATTCTCTCTTTAGAATTCTAACCTGAAACATGGTAAAAACTATACTATCACTACTTGGTTCATTCCCCTTCAATCTTTGGGTTCAATAGCATCAGAAATGAGTTGGATTTGGGCCTGGATGGCTCAGAAATCGCCCCCATCGTATTGCCTTTAAGTTGGTCACATGCTGCTTCCCACGCGTACTCGTAGGCCACGTATACGCGTCGCCTGACAGATTTCCTCTTATGTATACGCGTCGCTTGACAGATTTCCTTTCCACGTATATGCATGGACCACGTATACGGGTCGCCCTGAATTCAGCAAATCCTCATTTCTTCATGAATTCTCCATTTTTACATGCTTTTTCTTCATTCCTTCAATCCAATCTTTGCCTTCTAAAGCTGAAATCACTTGACAAACGTATCAAGGCATCGAATGGAATTAAAGTGAATTAAATTTATCAATTTTTGGGCCTAAAAAGCATGTTTTCACTCTTAAGCACAATTTAAGGAAAAGTTACAAAACCATGCTATTTTAGTGAATAAATGTGGAAAAAGTTGATAAAATCCTCTAAATTCAACACAAGATAAACCCTAAAAATGGGGTTTATCAACCTCCCCACACTTAAACAAAAGCATGTCCTCATGCTAAACCAAGAAGGATAAGAAACGGTATGAACATTTATTCAAGGTAACTACCTATATGCAATCTATCTACATGCAATCTATCTAAGTGCATACAACTACTTGGTCAAAACAAATGAATTCCCAAGAATACATATATTGAAAGGAATTTACAAACTTGCAAGAAAAGAAATAATAATAGGTGGAAACATAGAATTGATAAATCGAACCCTCACTAGATGTGTATCCACTTTAGTCACTCAAGTGTTTAGGGTTGATTCCTTAAATTCTCCTCTAATCATGCTTTCTAAGATTTGTTTTTCATCTAACAATCAACAATTATTCAATGCATGCATACACATATCACGAGGTCTTTTTATAGGTTGTAATGGGGTTAGGGTCAAGGTGAGGTTATATATGGCTATGTGAGCTTGAAATTTGAATCTTTGATTAACTTAAGCTCTCACCTAACCTACAACCTATACAATTCAAATAAAAACCTAACTACCCATTCTTCACTTTTTCACACACTCATGCATTCTCTTTTTTATCACAACACATATGCATTGTTATTATTACATATGCATTGATTAACTTAAGCCCTATTAAGAATTTTTTCTTGGAGAATTTCATTATTTTAACTAAGCTTATTATACATATATGTAAACCTAGAAAATGCATCTAAAAATTCTAAAAAGCCTAATAATAAACAGAAAATAAAATGTTGAAGTGTTAGGATTAGAATTTTGTCACCCAAAAATGACAGTTTCGGTTGGACGACTTCCCCACACTTAAATATTTACACCGTCTTCGATGTATTCAAAAATGGTGATATGGTGACTTTTCGGATTGCCACTTTCAGCTGGTGGATCAACCGGTTGCTGCATGTTCTTTCTATCGCTTCCCTTGTTGGTTATGGTGCATCCTCCATGAAAAATAGAAAACCAGTTAAGAAATTAAGTAAATGCAAAAGCAAGGAAGCATATTTTGTTGGAATGAGGTAATAATCACTAGAATGAAGTGAGTGACCAAATGTGTGACATGGATTAAAGTAAATGTGCATTCTAAGTTGCGCGTGGTTTAGAACACACACTAACATAAAAAGCTATGCCACAGTTACACAAAAGGAACATGCACTTCACTCATTCTAGTGTGCTTGAGATGCTTCAAAGGAAACTTGTAAGTTAAGACCAACAAACAAGTCATAAAGAAGCATGAAAGCATTCAAGTGATAATCAAACAATTGTGAAATGGAAGATGAAGGGACATTGGTTAATGTGCAAGGAGACTTTAATGATAAAGGAACAATGAAAATCACACATCAACTAATGACAATACACTTTGAATTTTGGTTCCCATCACCTAATGGACATAAAATAGGACATATGGTTGCTATGCAAAGTAGTAAAAGAGACTAGAGGTAAAATCAATCACATAGCAAGCAAGGTCCGTATAGCTTGACAATTTCAAAAAGATGTCACTAGGTAAGCTTACTATCCAAATTCACAATTGGTGCATTATGCCAAAATAACTAGTTTCACGTATGTGTAGAGCACATAGTTAAACAATTGAGGGTCAACATGTCCTTAAGGCATAAGCATAACATATAGATGCATATGATCAAGCAACATAATGCATTAAGATAAATGCACAACACCCAACATCAAAAAATCGCTTAGTCAAAGATTCCAACAAAAAATTAAGCATGAAGAACTCAAAACCAAGTAACAAATTATAACCTCAATAAAGATTCCAACAATGAATATTAAAATCAATGATGCTAGGATAGCATCTCATAGGTAATCAGCAGCAATTAACATCAAAATCAGCAAATTAAATCAATAATCCAACACTTAGCACCAAAATAGAAAATTGAAGAAACTAACTAACTAACTAACTAAAGGAGAAGATGGTGGATGGTGACTGATAGTTGGAGGAGTGAAATAAAAGAAAATAAGAGAGAAGAAGAAAAGAAATGAAAAGAAGAGAAGAAAAGAAAGGTGTGTAAACAGGGCAGGGGTCACGCGTACGCGTAGGTCACGTGTATGCGTGACATGGGAAAAATGGAGATGACACGTATGCATGGGTCACGCGTACACGTGGGGTGGAATTTGTGCTAGACGCACAGTTTTGGCACCCCACCAGCACAACTCTCTGGCTTTTGTACCAGGATTTCAAACATAAGCATACGATGCGTGCTCGTCGTCCAAGCTTACTTGTGGATTGCCTTTTTTTTTAGAGAAGCCTAAAAACAGAATTAAACACTCTCCTAACCTGTAAACACTCTAAACTAACCAAAATTCAAATCTAACTAAAAATCTTTGGCCGAGTTTAGAAGACGCAAAACGGCGTTGAACGCCAGTTCTACGCTGCAGTCTGGAGTTAAATGCCAGAATCACGTCACGAACCAGAGTTGAACACCAGAAATACGTTACAACCTGGCGTTCAACTCTAGAAAGAGCCTCTGCACGTGTAACATCCAAGCTCAGCCCAAGCACACACCAAGTGGGCCCCAGAAGTGGATTTATGCATCAATTACTTACTTCTGTAAACCCTAGTAGCTAGTTTATTATAAATAGGACTTTTTACTATTGTATTAAACATTTTATGATCTACGGATCATCTTTGATCACGTTTTGAGGGATGGCCATTCGGCCATGCCTGAACCTTTCACTTATGTATTTTTAACGGTAGAGTTTCTACACTCCATGGATTAAGGTGTGGAGCTCTGCTGTTCCTCAAAGATTAATGCAAAATACTACTGTTTTTCTATTCAATTCAACTTATTCCACTTCTAAGATATTCATTCGCACTTCAACCTGAATGTGATGAATGTGACAATCATCATCATTCCCTATGAGCGCGTGCCTGACAACCACTTCTGTTCTACTTTAGATTGAATGAGTATCTCTTGGATCTCTTAATCAGAATCTTCGTGGTATAAGCTAGACTGATGGCGGCATTCATGAGAGTCCGGAAAGTCTAAACCTTGTCTGTGGTATTCCGAGTAGGACTCTAGGATTGAATGACTGTGACGGACTTCAAACTCGCGAGTGCTGGGCGTAGTGACAGACGCAAAAGGAGGGTGAATCCTATTTCAGTATGATCGAGAACCTCAGATGATTAGCCGTGCTGTGACAGAGCATTTGGACCATTTTCACAAGAGGATGGGATGCAGCCATTGACAAGGGTGATGCCTCCAGACGATTAGCCATGTAGTGACAAAGCATCGGACCATTTTTCAGAGAGGATTAAAAGTAGCCATTGACAACGGTGATGTCCTTACATAAAGCCAGCCATGGAAAGGAGTAAGACTGATTGGATGAAGACAGCGGGAAAGCAGAGATTCAGAGGAACGAAAGCATCTCTATACGCTTATCCGAAATTCTCACCAAGGATTTACATAAGTATCTCTATCCCTATTTTATGTTTACTTATTATTTAATTTCGAAAACTCCATAACCTTTTGATATCCGCCTGTCTGAGATTTACAAGATGACCATAGCTTGCTTCATACCAACAATCTCCGTGGGATCGACCCTTACTCACGTAAGGTTTATTACTTGGACGACCAGTGCACTTGCTGGTTAGTTGTGCGAAGTTGTGATAAAGAGTTGAGATTACAATTGAGCGTACCATGTTGATGGCGCCATTGATGATCACAATTTCGTGCACCAAGTTTTTGGCGCCGTTGCCGGGCATTGTTCGAGTTTGGACAACTGACGGTTCATCCTGTTGCTCAGATTGGGTAACTTTCTTTTTGTTTTATTTTCAAAAATTTTTTAAAAATCTTTCAAAAATTTCTCCTTTGTTTTCGAAAAAAATTCTAAAATAAAATGTTTTCAAAAATATATTTTTCTTCAGAATTTTTAAGAATGAATTCTAGTGTTTCATGAAGCATGTTGAAGCCTGGCTGGCTGTAAAGCCATATCTAATTCTTCTGGATAGGGTATGTCAGGCGTGTCATGTCTGAGTTACATACTAAAGCTTGGCTGGCTATTAAGCCATGCCTGACCCTTTGATTGGAGCTTTAGACTAAAGAGCATAAGATTCCTGGAATTCATATTAAAAATTTTGGAATCCTTATTTTTCTTTTT
>NC_029794.2:68362864-68364471 GCF_000816755.2 Arachis ipaensis
TTTTTAAGTTTGGTGTCTTGCATGTTTTCTTTGATGTTCACCATGATTTTCATAGTGTTCTTGGTGTTCATCTTGACATTCATAGCATTCTTGCATGCATTCATTGTTTTGATCCAAAATTTTCATGCATTGAGTCTTTTTCATGTTTTTCTCTCTCATCATTAAAAATTTAAAAATAAAAAAAATATCTTTCCCTTTTTCTCTCTCAAAATTTCAAAAATTAGATTTGACTCTTTCAAAAATTTTTAAAAATCTAGTTGTTTCTCATGAGTCAAATCAAATTTTCAATTTAAAAATCATATCTTTTTCAAAATCTTTTTCAAAAATAAAATCTTTTTCATTTTTCTTAGTTATTTTCGAAAATTTTAAAAATATTTTTCAAAAATCTTTTTCTTATTTTTATATCAAATTTTCGAAAATAACTAAGAAAAATGAAAAAGATTTTATTTTTGAAAAAGAGTTAGTGATTTTCGAAAATAGTTTTTGAAAAAGATTTGATTTTTAAAATCATAATTAATGACTTGATTCACAAGAAATCACAAGATATGATTCTAGAACTCAAAGTTTGAATCTTTCTTAACAAGCAAGTAACAAACTTGAAATTTTTGAATCAAAACATTAATTGTTATTGTTATTTTCGAAAATTTTAAAAATATTTTTCAAAAACTAATTTCAATCATATCTTTTCAAAAATATCTTCTTATCTTATCTTTTTCAAAAATTTGATTTCAAAATATCTTTTCTAACTTCCTAACTTCTTATCTTTTCAAAATTTGTTTCAACTAACTAACTAACTTTTTGTTTGTTTCTTATCTTTTTCAAAACTACCTAACTAACTCTCTCTCTCTAATTTTCGAAAATATCTTCCCCTTTTTTCAAAATTTCTTTTTTTTAATTGACTAATTATTTTAATTTTTTATTTTAATTTTCGAAAAATTACTAACCTTTTTCAAAAACTATTTTCGAAAATCACTAACTCTTTTTCAAAAATAAATTTCGAAAATCTTTCTCCCTCATCTCCTTCTAATTATTTATTCATCTACTAACACTTCTCTTCATCTCACATCACTGCTCCTATCCTTACCCTTGTATTTGGATTCTTCATTCTTCTTCACCCCTATTCCTTTTCTTCTTCTACTAACAATAAGGAACCTCATTACTGTGACATAGAGGATTCCTCTTCTTTTCTTGTTCTCTTCTCTTTCTTATGAGCAGGAACAAGGAAAAAGGCATTCTTGTTGAAGCTGATCCAGAACCTGAAAGGACTCTGAAGAGGAAACTAAGAGAAGCTAAATTACAACAATCCAAAGACAACCTTATTGAAAATTTCGAACAAATAAAGGAGATGGTAGCCGAACCCAACAACAATAATGCAAGGAGAATGCTTGGTGACTTTACTACACCTAATTCCAATTTACATGGAAGAAGCATCTCCATTCCTGCCATTGGAGCAAACAACTTTGAGCTGAAACCTCAATTAGTTTCTCTGATGCAGCAGAACTGCAAGTTTCATGGACTTCCATCCGAAGATCCTTTTCAGTTCTTAACTGAATTCTTGCAGAACTGTGATACTGTTAAGACTAATGGAGTAGATCCTGAAGTCTACA
>NC_029794.2:68364517-68364729 GCF_000816755.2 Arachis ipaensis
TCAACCCAAAGAACTCTTGGGACAAGCTGGTCACGACTTTCTTAGCCAAGTTCTTTCCTCCTCAAAAGCTGAGCAAGCTTAGAGTGGATGAGTGGATGTTCAGACAGAAAGAAGGTGAATCCCTCTATGAAGCTTGGGAAAGATACAAACAGCTGACCAAAAAGTGTCCTTCTAACATGCTTTCAGAATGGACCATCCTAGATATATTCTAT
>NC_029794.2:68370544-68372163 GCF_000816755.2 Arachis ipaensis
AGTTTCATGAATGAAACAAGGTCCTCCATTAGAAATTTGGAGGCACAAGTGGGCCAGCTGAGTAAAAGGATCACTGAAATCCCTCCTAGTAGTCTCCTAAGCAATACAGAAGAAAATCCAAAAGGAGAGTGCAAGGCCATTGAATTAATCACCATGGCCAAACCTGTGAAGGAAGGAGAGGACGTGAATTCCAAGGAGGAAGACCTCCTGGGACGTCCAGTGATCAATAAGGAGTTTCCCTCTGAGGAACCAAAAGAATCTGAGACTCATCTAGAGACCATAGAGATTCCATTGAACCTCCTTATGCCATTCATGAGCTCTGATGAGTATTCCTCTTCTGAAGAGAATGAGGATGTTACTGAAGAGCAAGTTGCCAAGTACCTTGGAGCAATCATGAAGCTGAATGCCAAATTATTTGGTATTGAGACTTGGGAAGATGAACCTCCCTTGTTCACCAATGAACTAAGTGATCTGGATCAACTGAGATTGCCTCACAAGAAACAAGATCCTGGAAAGTTCTTAATACCTTGTACCACAGGCATCATGACCTTTGAAAAGGCTCTGTGTGACCTTGGTTCAGGGATAAACCTCATGCCCCTCTCTATAATAGAGAAAATGGGAATCTATGGGGTGCAAGCCACTAAAATCTCATTAGAGATGGCAGACAATTCAAGAAAACAGGCTTATGGACAAGTAGAGGACGTGTTAGTAAAGGTTGAAGGCCTTTACATCCCTGTTGATTTCATAGTCCTAGATACTGGGAAGGATGAGGATGAATTCATCATCCTTGGAAGACCCTTCCTAGCCACAGCAAGAGCTGTGATTGATGTGGACAGAGGAGAATTGATCCTTCAATTAAATGAGGACAACCTTGTGTTTAAAACTCAAGGATCTCTCTCTGTACCCATGGAGAGAAAACATAGTAAGCTTCTCTCATTGCAGAGTCAACCAGAGCCCCCACAGTCAAACTCTAAGTTTGGTGTTGGGAGGCCACAACCAAACTCTAAGTTTGGTGTTGAACTCCCATACCCAAACTCTAAGTTTGGTGTTGGAGAGTCTCAATAATGCTCTGAACATCTGTGAGGCTCCATGAGAGCCCACTGTCAGGCTATTGACATTAAAGAAGCGCTTGTTGGGAGGCAACCTAATTTTTATCTAATTTCTATTTTTATTGTTTTTCATGTTTTATTAGGTTCATGATCATGTGGATTCACAAAATAAATATAAAAATTGAAAACGGAATCAAAAACAGCAGAAGAAAAAATCACACCCTGGAGGGAGACCTTACTGGCATTTAAACGCCAGTAAGATGCATCTGGCTAGTGTTCAACGCCAGAACAGAGCATGGTTCTGGCACTGAACGCCCAAAATGGGCAGCATCTAGGCGTTTGAACGCCAGAATTGCACCCTGGAGAAGAGCTGGCGCTGAACGCCCAGAACAAGCATGGTTCTGGCGTTCAACGCCAGAAATGGGCAACAAATGGGCGTTCAACGCCCAGAACAAGCACCAATCTGGCGCTGAACGCCCAGAGTTGTGTGCAAGGGCATTTTGCATGCCCAATTTGGTGCAAGGTTGTAAATCCTTGAACACCTCAGGATCTGTGGACCCCACAGGATCA
>NC_029794.2:68374830-68384753 GCF_000816755.2 Arachis ipaensis
AACCTCTGAATCTGATTTTTGCTCAAGTCCCTCAATTTCAGCCAGAAAATATCTGAAATCACAGGAAAATACACAAACTCATAGTAAAGTCCAAAAATGTGAATTTAACATAAAAACTAATGAAAACATCCCTAAAAGTAACTAGATCCTACTAAAAACATACTAAAAACAATGCCAAAAAGCGTATAAATTATCCGCTCATCAACCACCTACCTTCAAAATTCAAAATCAATTTCCCACCCAAACCCACCCTATATGGCCGAAACCTTACCCCCTCCCTTCCCTATATATAGCCCTCCATTCTTCTTCAAATTCACACAACAAAACCCTCTCTTCCCCTTCTTGACCGAAACACATCTCCCTCTCCATCTCCTCCATTTCTTCTTCTTCTTCATCTATTCTTTCTTTTCTTGCTCGAGGGCGAGCAAAATTCTAAGTTTGGTGTGGTAAAAGCTTAAGCATAAGCATAAGCATAAGCAAAATTCTTCTTCTTCAAATTCTATGCATGAAACCACCATAAAATCAGTAACATGACTTCCACAAGAATGACCCATTCCTCTGGATATTCCATTCATCATTCGGCCCTCCATTCTTCTTCAAATTCACACAACAAAACCCTCTCTTCCCCTTCTTGACCGAAACACATCTCCCTCTCCATCTCCTCCATTTCTTCTTCTTCTTCATCTATTCTTTCTTTTCTTGCTCGAGGGCGAGCAAAATTCTAAGTTTGGTGTGGTAAAAGCTTAAGCATAAGCATAAGCATAAGCAAAATTCTTCTTCTTCAAATTCTATGCATGAAACCACCATAAAATCAGTAACATGACTTCCACAAGAATGACTCATTCCTCTGGATATTCCATTCATCATTCTCTTGTTCCAGTACTTGCTTAGGGACAAGCAAGCTTTAAGTTTGGTGTTGTGATGCCAGGGCATCTTGGCCAGTTTCACTGACCTTGTTTTTACTATTTTTAGGTTAGTTTCATGCATTTCCTTAGGAAATAAGCTAGTTTTGGGTAGATATTCACTTACACCTTGACTCAAGCATACATTGTGTGTTTTACATTATTTCATGAGGATTTTGCATAAGTTTAGTGACAAATTTTATGTTGCATTGCCCATGACTTGGACTAGAACTTTGATGCACTCTATTGCTTGATTTCAGGACCAAAGGAAGCAAGGAAAGGGAGGAAACTTGCAAGGTTAATGAGAAAAGTGATTGCCAATGACACTCTCATAGCCATCATTGCCCACGTTAAGAGTCACGTTAACTAAGTTAACGTGAACTCTAACGTGGAAAAGGGAAGTTGAGCCAACGTTAGTGACACTTAACATTGTCACTAACGTTGGCAAACACTCATGAGTGGCCACGTTAGAGCCCACGTTAACCTAGTTAACGTGGCCTCTAACGTTAAAGGGGGAAGAGAAGCCAACGTTAGTGACATTCAACATTGTCACTAACGTTGGCCTTAGGATGCAACACACCACGTTAACTCCCACGTTAACTTGGTTAACGTGGGAGCTAACGTAAGAAGTGAGAGTTGTCGCCAACGTTTGTGACACTCAACATTGTCACTAACGTTGGAAGCAACCACACAACCCCCCAAGGAGCCATGTTAACTTAGTTAACGTGGAAGCTAACGATGAGGAATGAATGATGAGCCAACGTTAGTGACACTCAACATTGTCACTAACGTTGGGATGGCTAAGAATGGCCACGTTCGAAGCCACGTTAACCTAGTTAACGTGGCTTCTAACGTGAGATCTAGGGGCACATTGGAACGTTAGTGATAATGTTGAGTGTCACTAACGTTCTCGAAGGTTGGCAAGGCCACGTTAGAAGCCACATTAACCTAGTTAACGTGGAGCTTTAACGTGAAGCAAAAAGGGGCACACTGGAACATTACTGACAATGTTGAGTGTCACTAACGTTCTCGAAGTTTGGCAAGGCCACGTTAGAAGCCACGTTAACATAGTTAACGTGGGCTCTAACGTGAGGCAAAGGGATACATTGGAACGTTAGTGAAAATGTTAAGTGTCACTAACGTTCTCGAACTTATACTTTCAATAAATGTTAACACCCCTAACACCCTGAGCTGAAGTCTCTGCCCACTTAGCACTTTCTCTCTACAAGTAAAGCCAAGCCCAAATGAAGAAAAAAACTGCTTCAAACTCAAGATCCAAAGGCCCAAGACTTGAAGAGCAAACTAGAAGCTGAGAAGAGTAGTATATATAGGAGTAGCTTTGAATTGTAAAAGGAGTTCCGGAGGCTGGAAAAAGAGAACTACTCTCTGTATTTTACTTTCTCTGCATTTTCTAGTTTTATGATGTATTCTCCATCTTTGTTTTCATTTTCAAGAGCTATGAACAACTAAACCCCTTTCATTGGGTTAGGGAGCTCTGTTGTAATTTGATGGATCAATACTAATTTTCATTATTCTTCTTCTATCTTTTCTCTTGATTTTACTTGAAAGCTTTCGATCTTAATCCAATTGAGTAGTTATCTTGGAAGAGAAGCTATTCAAACTTGGATCTCTTTTGAACCTTGAAAGAGGAATGAAGAGATCAAGCTAGAAATGCTTTCTCATGCTGGACCAAATTGGGTTTGGATGGGTATGTGACTATAACCCTCTCAATACTTGATTTGGGAAATGCATGTGGTATAATCAGTGACCATACTTCATCTCTTCTCATGAGCAATTGACCAAGGAATTGGCTATTGATCAAGATTTGAGAGATTGAATTGCAAGAAATTGTAATTCAATCAATTAAGATTGCCAAGGAGATCAATGAGTGCATTGATTGAGGAAGAGATGAAAATGAACTTGATCCGGAGAATTGCAACATCTCCTAAGCCCAATGAACACCCTATCTCTGATCTTACCCATTCTCTTTAATTTCTGCCATTTACTTTTATGAGCGAATCCCCCATTCCCATTTACAATTCTGCAATTTATTTTCAGTCTTTTACTTCCAGTCCTTTAATTCTAGCATTTACTTTTCTGTTATTTACATTCCCGCCATTTTATTTTCTGCAACTCTCAACCCAAATTCTGAATTTGCTCAACTAGAACATTCTTCTAATTAAAGCTGCTTGATCAATCAATCCCTGTGGGATTCGACTTCACTCTATTGTGAGTTTTTACTTGATGACAAATTCGGTACACTTGCCGAAGGGAGATTTGTTGAGAGACAAGTTTTCCGTGCATCAAGTTTATGGCACCGTTGCCGGGGATTGATTGTGCATCAACAATGATTAAATTGGAAGATCACTAGATTGAGCATTTTTGTTGTGTGAATTTCATTTTCTGTTTGAGTGATTTACTTTTTGTTTTAGTTAAACTTCTTCCCTTCCCCCTCTACACTTTTGTTCTTCTTTGTTATTTTCATTTCTGTTTGCTAACCCACTAACTATTTGATATATTGCATCACCCATAACTAACAGTAATTCTGACACAAATACTTTCTGCACCTATCTTTTCTTGCTTGCACTTGATGGTTGTATGATAGGGAGAAGAAGTGGGGCTTCAACTTCCTTCGATTCTGAACCTGAGAGGACCTTCCTTAGATTAAGGAGGGAGGCAAGAGGAAATAAAGTGGTTGGTGCTGAGGAAGAAGAGGAATTCTTTGAAACACACATGGAAGACAACATGGAAAATCATCATGAAGAAGAAGATCACAACCATGGGGGAGGAGGTAGAGCAAATCATGCTGGGGAGGATAGAAGAGTTTTGGGCTCTTACATCAATCCAAACCGAGGCAATTGTGGAAGTAGCATCCAAAAGCCAACAATCCATGCCAACAACTTCGAACTTAAACCACAGCTCACCACCCTTGTTCAGAACAACTGTTCGTTTGGAGGAAGTGTTCAAGAAGACCCCAATCAACATTTAACCACCTTCTTGAGAATATATGACACAGTGAAGTCTAATGGTGTTCATCCTAACGCCTATAGGCTGCTTTTATTTCCATTCTCACTCAGGGACAAGGCAGCCAAATGGCTGGAATCTTTCCCAAGGGAAAGCTTGACAACTTGGGAAGACGTGGTGAACAAATTCTTAGCAAGATTTTACCCTCCTCAACGAATCAATAGGCTGAGAGCTGAGGTCCAAACTTTCAGGCAACAAGATGGTGAGACTCTATATGAAGCATGGGAGAGGTTAAAGGACTTAACAAGGAGGTGTCCACCTGACATGTTCAACGAATGGGTGCAGCTGCACATTTTCTATGAAGGGCTCTCTTATGAGTCAAAGAAGGCCGTAGACCATTCATCTAGAGGATCTTTGAACAAGAAGAAGACCATTGAGGAAGCCATAGATGTTATTGAAACAGTAGCAGAGAACAACTACTTCTATGCTTCCAAAAGAGGGAACACAAGAGGAGTAATGGAGCTAAACAATGTAGATGCTCTGTTGGCCCAAAATAAGCTCATTACCCAGCAGCTGGCTGACCTTACCAAGAAGATGGAGATGAACCAAATAGCAGCAATCTCCACTTCATCAACAATCCAGGAAGGAGTGAATGAAGAAGCAGAGGGGAGTCAGGAGCAAGCCAACTACATTGGGAATTCACCAAGGAAAAACTATGATCCATACTCCAAAACCTACAAACCTGGATGGAGAAACCACCCAAACTTTGGGTGGGGAAGTGAGCAAGATCAAAACCAAGACCAAAAACGTTACAACTCCAACAACAATGCAGCTCACCAGCAATTCACACAGAGGACGTCTCAACACCCCCACAACAACACTTCTTCATATGCTTATCAAAACCAAAATAACACATCTGCTCCGAATCACCCATCAATTGATGATAAGCTCTCTAAGATCGAAACCTTAATTGAAGGAGTATGCAGAGACATTCGAGACAGTAAAGCATTCAGAGAGGAAGTGCAGTCCAACATGCAGAGTCAAAATGCTGCCATCACGAAACTGGAGACACAAATCAGCTATCTGTTTAAGCAGCTCCCTAACCACAACTTTTGCTATGATGCCCACTCAAGCAAAAGGGAGGAGTGTCAAGCTATCACACTTAGGAGTGGGAAGGAACTGAAGGAACGTCCCCAAAAACCACAAGAAGAAGGCTCAAATGAAAAGGGAGAAGAGCAAGATGGAGTTCAACCTCCCACGCCAAGTCTGCAGAAAGAAAAAGGGATGCCCCAACTGAACATCTCAAGAGCTCCATATCCCCAGCTATTGAAGAAAAAGGAAGATGACAACCAGTTCTTGAGATTTTTGGAAATCTTCAAGAAGCTACAAATCAACATACCCTTTGCTGAAGCCAAAGAACAAATGCCACTCTATGCCAAGTTTTTGAAGGAGCTAATGACTAAGAAGAGAATCTGGAAGAACAATGAGACTGTGATACTAACTGAAGAGTGCAGTGCTATCATTCAGCATAAACTACCTCAGAAACTGAAGGATCCTGGGAGTTTTCAGATCCCTTGTATTATAGGAGAAATCACGGTAGAGAAGGCTCTTTGTAACTTAGGGGCCAACATCAATTTGATGTCTGTAGCTATGATGAGAAAGATGAAAATTGAGGAGGCTAAACCAACAAAAATGGCCCTACAACTGGCAGACCGATAGTTCAAATTCCCTGACAGGATAGTAGAGGATTTGCTAGTAAAAGTGGGAGATTTCATATTTCCAGCAGATTTTGTAGTGCTGGATATGCAGGAGGACGCCAAGACCTCCATCATCCTGGGAAGGCCATACTTGGCCACCGCTGGAGCTATCATCGATGTTTAGAAGGGTGACCTCACACTGAGATTACACAATGAAAAGATGACATTCAATGTGTACAAGGCCATGAGTTATCCACCAGAACAATTGGGGGAATGCATGAGGTTAGATGCACTTGAGGATGAAGTGCAGGAGAATTTTGAAGAAGAAGAACCTGAAGGGGACGAGAGATTGGTGGAGGAAGAATCTGAATCAAGTGAAGAGGTAGCTACAGCAGAAATACATATACCAGATGCACCAAAGGAAGGGAACGAAAAGTCAGAAGCAACCAAACTTAAACTCAAAGCACTGCCACCCACTCTCAAATATGCATATCTAGGAGAAAATGAAAACTACCCAGTGATCATAAATTCATCCCTCAGTCAAGATCAAGAGGACGAGCTACTCAAGGTGCTGCGGGAGCATAAGGATGCCATTGGATGGACCCTTGCTGACCTGAAGGGAATCAGTTCAGCCATATGCATGCATAAAATACTGTTGGAAGATGATGCCAAGCCATCCATTCAATCCCAAAAAAGGCTGAACCCAATCATGAAGGAAGTGGTACAGAAAGAGGTTATGAAGCTTTGGCAAGGAGGGGTCATATACCCAATTTCGGACAGCCCTTGGGTTAGCCCCACACATGTTGTGCCAAAGAAGGGAGGGATCACTGTGGTTACCAATGAGAAGAAAGAGCTCATACCTACAAGGACCGTCACAGGATGGCGGATGTGCATAGACTACAGGAAACTCAATGAGGCTACACGAAAGGACCATTTTCCCCTTCCATTCATGGATCAGATGTTGGAAAGACTTGCAGGGCACGCATATTATTGTTTTCTCGACGGTTATTCAGGATATAACCAAATAGTGGTTGATCCGAGAGACCAAGAGAAAACCTCATTTACTTGTCCGTATGGAGTGTTTGCCTATAGGCGCATGCCATTTGGATTATGTAATGCCCCTGCAACTTTCCAACACTGCATGCTTTCTATCTTTTCAGATATGATAGAAAAATTCATTGAAGTTTTTATGGATGACTTCTCGGTATTCGGAGATTCTTTTCCTAGTTGCCTACATCACCTCGCCTTGGTATTGAAAAGATGCCAAGAGAGCAATTTGGTCTTGAACTTGGAAAAATGCCACTTCATGGTGACAGGAGGAATAGTCCTTGGTCACAAGGTCTCTCACCAAGGCATTGAGGTTGATAGAGCTAAAGTAGAACTTATTGAAAAACTACCCCCACCCAGTGATGTCCTTTGCATTTGAAAATTTAGATCATACCTCATTGGTGCTAAAGTGATTGTTTTTACAGATCACACGGCACTTAAATATTTGTTTGCCAAGCAAGAATCAAAGCCAAGACTAATAAGGTGGATTTTACTGTTGCAGGAATTTGATATTGAAATCAGAGACAAGAAAGGAGTGGAGAACAAGGTGGCAGATCACCTATCCAGAATCCCTCATGATCAAGGTGGAGAAAATGATACAAATGTGAACGAGCTCTTCCCTGATGAGCAGTTGATGACAGTTCACAAAGCACCATGGTTCGCAGATATTGCAAATTTCAAGGCAACTGGGGCATTACCCCCAGGGATCAATAAACATCAAAAGAGGAAGCTCATGAATGATGCAAAATACTTTGTCTGGAATGAGCCATATCTCTTCAAGAAATGTTCAGATGGAATCCTTAGAAGATGTGTTTCGGAAGAGGAAGGAAGAGAAGTCCTGTGGAACTGCCACGGTTCATGTTATGGTGGGCACTTTGGAGGGGACAGAACTGCAGCAAAGGTGTTACAAAGCGGATTCTTTTGGCCCACCCTTTTCAAGGATGCCAAGGAACTAGTAAAAAGCTGCAATGAATGCCAAAGATCTGGAAACCTGCCCAAAAGAAACGCCATGCCACAAAATTTCATCTTGGAACTGGAACTGTTTGATGTGTGGGGAATAGATTTCATGGGACCATTCCCAACCTCATATGCAAACAAGTACATCCTGGTAGCAGTGGATTATGTTTCCAAGTGGGTAGAGGCTATTGCAACCCCAACTAATGATAACAAGGTAGTCATGAACTTCCTCAGGAAGATTATCTTTAGCCGGTTTGGAGTCCCAAGAGCCCTCATCAGTGATGGAGGGAGCCACGTTTGTAACAAACCACTAGAAGCTCTCCTCCTACGATATGGGGTAAAGCACAAAGTAGCCACACCTTACCACCCTCAAACGAGTGGGCAAACTGAGATATCCAACAGAGAACTGAAGAGGATCCTGGAAAAAACTGTGGGTGCATCTAGAAATGATTGGTCGAAGAAGCTGGATGATGCTCTTTAGGCATACAGAACAACATTCAAAACTCCACTTGGAATGTCTCTATATCAACTGGTCTATGGGAAGGCTTGTCATTTACCACTGGAGCTGGAACACAAAGCTCTCTGGGCTATCAAGATACTAAATTTTGACAGCATTGCTGCTGGTGCAAAAAGGATCTTGCAGCTGCAAGAGATGGAGGAATTCAGGTCACAAGCCTATGAAAACACTAAGATGTGTAAAGAGAAGGCAAAGACAAAACAAGATATGCATCTGGCGCCAAGAAGTTTCGAAAAGGGGCAGCGAGTCTCCTTTACAATTCTAAATTAAGGCTGTTCCCAGGAAAACTCAAGTCAACGTGGTCCGGACCTTTCATGGTTACGAAAGTATCACCATATGGCCACATTGAAATCACGGATGAAGGTTCAGAGAGGACTTTTACAGTGAATGGACAAAGACTCAAGCATTATCTGGGCAACATGGGGGAAAGCCCCAGAGTAAAGTACCATCTCAAGTAATTAAGGACTCGTCGAGCTAGCGACGATAAAAGAGCGCTCTGTTGGGAGGCAACCCAACCTCAGGTAGTTTCACTTTCATCTTTATTTCAATAAAAATCACAAGTCGTTTCCCCTGTATTGTAAGGAGCTGAGTTTGGTGTTCCACACCAGAACAATCCAAGACTAATGGTGTAATTCTAAGTTTCGTGTTCCACCAAAGGACATTGGTTAGAATTACACTCCACTCCAGAAGAACATTGCTAGCTCCATCCAATCAAGAGAAACCACTTAGATGTAGTTAGACTATAGGTGATCATTGCTTTGTTGACAATAAGATATGGAGTTCTCTGCATATGTGCAATATTTGCACTGGGCAAGGAACTAAGTTTGGTGTTCACACACCAAATTGAGTTCAAAAAGCACCAGCATACATGCAAGCTAACTATGTCTCAAGTGCTTTGGGAACAATAAGAAAAGAAAATAAACAAACTATATGCCTGTGGTGTGTATGTATGAGGGAGAGACTTGAGGGAGTAAGTCCTTAGGGGTGCTTCAACACCTAGCACCTTGAACCAACTGGTTCGGGAGTGTTGGCTGAAAACTTATCTTAAAGAGTTGCCCCCTTATAGAGCACTTAGCCTAAATAACACAAATAACCCTTGAAATAACAATAAAAGGATCAATGAATAAAAGTCTCATGGGATATAAACAAAGTAAGTGGTTAGGGACATGATAAAGGTCTGAAAGCCAATAATGGAATGAACCTAAGTTGCTATGCATGAAACCACCATAAAATCAGTAACATGACTTCTACAAGAATGACTCATTCCTCTGGATATTCCATTCATCATTCTCTTGTTCCAGTACTTGCTTAGGGACAAGCAAGCTTTAAGTTTGGTGTTGTGATGCCAGGGCATCTTGGCCAGTTTCACTGACCTTTTCTTTACTATTTTTAGGTTAGTTTCATGCATTTCATTAGGAAATAAGCTAGTTTTGGGTAGATATTCACTTACACCTTGACTCAAGCATACATTGTGCGTTTTACATTATTTCATGAGGATTTTGCATAAGTTTAGTGACAAATTGTATGTTGCATTGCCCATGACTTGGACTAGAACTTTGATGGACTCTATTGCTTGATTTCAGGACCAAAGGAAGCAAGGAAAGGGAAGAAACTTGCAAGGTTAATGAGAAAAGTGATTGCCAATGACACTCTCATAGCCATCATTGCCCACGTTAAGAGTCACGTTAACTAAGTTAACGTGAACTCTAACGTGGAAAAGGGAAGTTGAGCCAACGTTAGTGACACTTAACATTGTCACTAACGTTGGCAAACACTCATGAGTGGCCACGTTAGAGCCCACGTTAACCTAGTTAACGTGGCCTCTAACGTTAAAAGGGG
>NC_029794.2:68384984-68394127 GCF_000816755.2 Arachis ipaensis
CGTTAACCTAGTTAACGTGGAGCTTTAACGTGAAGCAAAAAGGGGCACACTGGAACGTTAGTGACAATGTTGAGTGTCACTAACGTTCTCGATGTTTGGCAAGGCTACGTTAGAAGCCACGTTAACATAGTTAACGTGGGCTCTAACGTGAGGCAAAGGGGTACATTGGAACGTTAGTGAAAATGTTAAGTGTCACTAACGTTCTCGAACTTCTACTTTCAATAAATGTTAACACCCCTAACGCCCTGAGCTGAAGTCACTGCCCACTTAGCACTTTCTCTCTGCAAGTAAAGCCAAGCCCAAATGAAGAAAAGAACTGCTTCAAACTCAAGATCCAAAGCTTGATCCGGAGAATTGCAACATCTCCTAAGCCCAATGAACTCCCCATCTCTGATCTTACCCATTTAATTCTAGCATTTACTTTTCTGTTATTTACATTCCCGCCATTTTATTTTCTGCAACTCTCAACCCAAATTCTGAATTCGCTCAACTAGAACATTCTTCTAATTAAAGTTGCTTGATCAATCAATCCCTATGGGATTTGACCTCACTCTATTGTGAGTTTTTACTTGACGACAAATTCGGTACACTTGCCGAAGGGAGATTTGTTGAGAGACAAGTTTTCCGTGCATCATCCTCCCATCTTTGATTGTTCCATCTTTGATTGTTCCATCTTTGATACATGTTCTCATTGTAGTTTCCATCTTTTACAACATAGTTGTAACCACACTCATAGCCAAAAGGGTGAGAATTCATAGTGGCAACTAAAAACAAAAGCTAACAAAAATAAGCAACAAAGTCCTAAACCTAACAAAATCTACAAGAAAAAGGCAAACATATTCACAATATTCACATATTCACAATAGCTAATAATATAACACCATTGCATATCCCCCACAACTGCGCCAAAAACTTTGTGTGAGAATTTTCGTTACTCTAGAATTTCTCAATACAAAAAGAACTTCGTTGTAATTATAGTTCCAAACTAATTAATAATCCTCCATCAAAGTTTTAAATTGTTTGTCACAGTACAAACTCCAATAAAAATCGAGAGTATTTAAACCTCCGATCTTCTCACAAGAAATTGCAATGAAGTGCTCAATTATTGGCTATGAAGGAACAATGAGGGTTTGATTTGGTGATTGACAAGAAAAGTAAATAACAAGAAAGTAAATGACAATTAACTAATAAAAGAAAGGAAAAGAACTCTTCGCTAAGGTATGGAAATTGAGATCGCCATCCTTGTCTAACAACCATACATTGACGATTATGAAGGACCAACCCATCAAGTCTACTTCTATATTTGAAGTAAGTCAAATAGGCTTGATCAACATCAACCATAAGTCCCAACCTAGCTATTAATTAGCTTAATAGTAGGTTAGTCTCAATGGACATCAAATTGATCAACAAGGGACCTAAATCACCAATCCAATTAGACCCAATGACTCAAGGTCACTCAATCCCCTTAGCCTAGGCCAAGAGTGTAGAAAACTACTCTATAATTAACGAAGACATTTCATCAAACACCTAGAGTGCAATAAAATTAAACATCATAAATTGCAAGAATTAATGAAACCCATAACTAACACAACCAAGAAATCAACAATAGCAATTAAGATAAGCATAAAAAGACATGAAAACATGAAATTGCATTAAAGAAAATAAAAATCTAACAAGGGTTCATCAAAGTAAAAATGGCAACATAAAGCAATTAACAAGAAAAAAACTAAGAAGTTTAAGACAATAGAACAATAAAATATAAAGAGAGTTAGACTAAAATCAAGAATTAAAAGTTGGATCTAAGAAAATTTGACCTAAACTACCCTAAATTCTAGAGAGATGAGAGAGCTTCTCTCTCTAGAATTCTAACCTAACGCATAGCGAAAACTATACTATCACTACTTGGTTCATTCTCCTTTAATCCTTGGATTCAATAGCATTAGAAATGAGTTGAATTTGGGCCTGGATGGCTTAGAAATCGCCCCCAGTGTATTTCCTTTAAGTTGGTCACATGCTGCTTCCCAGGCGTACGCGTGGGCCACGTATACGCGTCGCCTGATAGATTTCCTCCCACGCCTACGCATGGGCCACATATACGCGTCGCTTGATAGATTTCCTTCCCACATATACGCATGGGCCACGTATACGCGTCGCCCTAAATTCAACAAATCCTAATTTCTTCATGAATTCTCCATTTTTACATGCTTTTTCTTCATTCCTTCAATCCAATCTTTGCC
This sequence comes from Arachis ipaensis, assembly GCF_000816755.2. NCBI lineage: Eukaryota > Viridiplantae > Streptophyta > Magnoliopsida > Fabales > Fabaceae > Arachis > Arachis ipaensis. Next base: position 68,387,222 of record NC_029794.2, read on the forward strand.
TTCTAAATCTGAAATCACTTAACAAACATATCAAGGCATCGAATAGAATTAAAGTAAATTATATTTATCAATTTTTGGGCATAAAAACCATGTTTTCTCTCTTAAGTACAATTTAAGGAGAATTTACAAAACCATACTATTTTAGTGAATAAATGTAAGAAAAGATGATAAAATCCTCTAAATTCAACATAAGATAAACCCTAAAGATGGGGTTTATCAATCTCCCCACACTTAAGCAATAGTATGTCCTTATGCTAAACTAAGAAGGATAAGAAACGATATGGACATTTATTCAAGGTAACTACCTATATGTAATCTATCTACATGCAATCTATCTAAGTGCATACAACTACTTGGTCAAAACAAATCAATTCCCAAGAATACATATATGAATACGAGGGCTAAGGCAATAATGATCAAATTAACTCCACAATTGAATTGAGTAATTGAAAGGAATTTACAAACTTGCAAGAAAAGAAATAATAATAGGTGAAAACATAGAATTGAGCAATCGAACCCGCACTGGATGTGTATCCGCTCTAGTCACTCAAGTGTTTAGGGTTGATTCACTCAATTCTCCTCTAATCATGCTTTCTAAGATTTGTTTTTCATCTAACAATCAATAATTATTCAATGCATGCATACATATATCGTGAGGTCATTTCATAGGTTGTAATGGGGTTAGGGTCAAGGTGAGGTTATATATGGCTAAGTGAGCTTGAAATTTGAATCATTGATTAACTTAAGCTCTCACCTAATCTACAACATATACAATTCAAATACAAACCTAACTACCCATTCTTCACTTTTTCACACACTCATGCATTCTCTTTTTATCACAACACATATGCATTGTTATTATTACAAATGTATTGATTAACTTAAGCCCTATTAAGAATATTTTTCTTGGAGAATTTTATTATTTTAACTAAGCTTATTATACATATATGCAAACCTAGAAAATACATTTAAAAATTCTAAAAGACCTAATAATAAAAGAAAAATAAAATGTAGAAGTGTAAGGATTAGAATTTTTTCACCCAAAAACGACCGTTTCGGTCGGACGACCTCCCCACACTTAAACGTTTTCACCGTCCTCAGTGCATTCAAAGACAAGCAAGGGGGATATGGTGACTTTTCGGATTGCCACATTTAGCTGGTGGATCAACCGGTTGTTGCATGTTCTTTCTTCCGCTTTCCTTGTTGCTTATGGTGCATCCTCCATGAAAAATAGAAAACTAGATAATAAAATAAGTAAATGCAAAAGTAAGGAAGCATATATTGTTGGAATGAGCTAATAATCACTAGAATAAAGTGAATGACCCAACGTGTGACATGGATGAAAGTAAGTGTGCATTCTAAGTTGCGCGCAGTTTAGAACACACACACTAACATAAAAAGCTATGTCACAGTTACACAAAAGGAACATGCACTTCACTCATTCTAGTGTGCTTGAGATGTTTCAAAGGAAACTTGTAAGTTAAGACCAACAAACAAGTCATAAAGAAGCATGAAAGCATTCAAGCGATAATCAAACAATTGTGACATGGAAGATGAAGGGACATTGGTTGATGTGCAAGGAGACTCTAATGATAAAGGAACAATGAAAATCACACATCAACTAATGACACACTTTGAATTTTGGTTTCCATCACCTAGTGGACATAAAATAGGACACATGGTTGCTATGCAATGTTGTAAAAGAGACTAGAGGTGAAATCAATCACATAGCAAGCAAGGTCCATATAGCTTGACAATTTCAAAAAGATGTCACTAGGTGAGCTTACAATCCAAATTCCCAATTGGGGCATTGATGAGCGGATAATTTATACGCTTTTTGAATTGTTTTTAGTATGTTTTTAGTAGGATCTAGTTACTTTTAGGGATGTTTTCATTAGTTTTTATGTTAAATTCACATTTCTGGACTTTACTATGAGTTTTTGTGTTTTTTTGTGATTTCAGGTATTTTCTGACTGAAATTGAGGGACTTGAGCAAAAATCAGATTCAGAGGTTGAAGAAGGACTGCTGATGCTGTTGGATTCTGACCTCTCTGCACTCAAAGTGGATTTTCTGGAGCTACAGAACTTGAAATGGCACGCTTCCAATTGCGTTGGAAAGTAGACATCCAGGGCTTTCCCGCAATGTATAATAGTCCATTCTTTGGCCAAGAATAGATGACGTAAACTGGCGTTCAACGCCAGCTTTCTGCCCAAATCTGGCGTCCAGCGCCAGAAAAGGATCCAAAACCAGAGTTGAACGCCCAAACTGGCACAAAAACTGACGTTCAACTCCAAGAAGGACCTCTACATGTGCAACACTCAAGCTCAGCCCAAGCACACACCAAGTGGGCCCCGGAAGTGGATTTATGCATCAATTACTTACTCATGTAAACCCTAGTAGCTAGTTTATTATAAATAGGACCTTTTACTATTGTATTAGACGTCTTTTTGACCATCTTTGGACGCCTGGTTCTTAGATCAGAGGGGCTGGCCATTCGGCCATGCCTGGACCTTTCACTTATGTAATTTTAATGGTAGAGTTTCTACACTCCATAGATTAAGGTGTGGAGCTCTGCTGTTCCTCAAAGATTAATGCAAAATACTACTGTTTTCTATTCAATTCATCTTGTTTCGCTTCCAAGATATTCATTCGTACTCCAATATGAATGTGATGAATGTGACAATCATCATCATTCCCTATGAACGCGTTCCTGACAACCACTTCCGTTCTACCTTCGACTGAATGAGTATCTCTTAGATCTCCTAACCAGAATCTTCGTGGTGTAAGCTAGAATGATGGCGGCTTTCAAGAGAATCCAGAAAGTCTAAACCTTGTCTATGGTATTCCGAGTCGGATTCAATGAATGAATGACTGTGACGAGCTCCTAACTCATGATTGCAGGGCGTTAGTGACAGACGCAAAAGGATAGTAAATCCTATTCCAGCATGATCATGAACCGACAGATGAATAGCCATGCCGTGACAGGGTGCGTTGACCATTTTCACTGAGAGGATAAGATGAAGCCATTGACAAGGGTGATGCCTCCAGACGATTAGCCGTGCCGTGACAGGGCATTGGATCATTTTCCCGAGAGATGACCGAAAGTAGCCATTGACAGTGGTGATGTATCACATAAAGCCAGTCATGGAAAGGAGTAAGACTGATTGGATGAAGATAGCAGGAAAGCAGAGGTTCAGAGGAACGAAAGCATCTCCATTCGCTTATCTGAAATTCTCACTAATGAATTACATAAGTATTTCTATCCTTACTTTATGTTTTATTTACATAATATATTGTAGCCCATATGAGTCAACTTAATTGAGATTTACAAGGTGACCATAGCTTGCTTCATACCGACAATCTCCGTGGGATTCGACCCTTACTCACGTAAGGTATTACTTGGACGACCCAGTGCAGTTGCTGGTTAGTTATGCGAAGTTGTGAAGATATGTTTAGACCATGGTCCTGTGCATCCGTTTTTGGTGCCATTGCCAGGGAATCAATTTCGAACAACAATTCACAACCTGAGTAGCAATTTCGCATACCAAGTTTTTGGCGCCGTTGCCGGGGATTGTTCGAGTTTGGACAACTGACAGTTCATCCTGTTGCTCAGATTAGGTAATCTTCTTTTTGTTTTGCTTTCAAAAAGTTTTCAAAAAAATCTTTCAAAAATTTTTCTTTTGTTTTCGAAAAAATAAAAATGTTTTCAAAAAAAAATTTTTAGATTCAAAATTCTTAAGAATGAATTCTAGTGTTTCATGAAGCATGTTGAAGCCTGGCTGGCTGTAAGCCATGTCTAAATTTTTTGGACTGGGGTTTCAACTTGTCATCACAAATGAAGAGATTCTCACACACTGAGTTGTTCTATACATGAAAAGTATCCATACCTGCTGAAGCTTGGTTGGCCATTGGCCATGTCTAGTGTTTTGGACCGGAGCTTTCATTGAAAGCTTGCTTGGCTAGTGAGCCATGTCTGATACCTGGACTGAAGCTTTAGACTAAGAATGCAAGAATGCTTGGCTAGTAAGCCATGTCTAGTGTTTTGGAATCCTTATTTTTTTTTTTCAATTAATTTTTCGAAAAATCCAAAAAAATTAGAAAATCATAAAAATCAAAAATATTTTTCTGTTTCTTGTTTGAGTCAAGAGTCATGTCATAAGTTTGGTGTCATTTGCATGTGCATCTTGAATTTTTCGAAAATTTCATGCATTCATGGTGTTCTTCATGATCTTCAAGTTGTTCTTGGTAAGTCTTCTTGTTTGATCTTGATGATTTTTTGTTTTGTGTCTTTTCTTGTTTTTCATATGCATTCTTGAATTCTTAGTGTCTAAGCATTAAAGAATTCTAAGTTTGGTGTCCTGCATGTTTTCTTTGCATTAAAATTTTTTCAAAAATATGTTCTTGGTGTTCATCATGATCTTCATAGTGTTCTTGGTGTTCATCTTGACATTCATAGCATTCTTGCATGCATCACATGTTTTGATCTAAAAATTTCATGCATTGCATCTTTTTAGTGTTTTTCTCTCTCATCATAAAAATTCAAAAAATCAAAAAAAAATATATCTTCCCCTTTTTCTCTCTCATCAAATTCAAAAATTTGAGTTGACTTTTTCAAAAATTTTTTTTAAATCAAGTTGTTTCTTATGAGTCAAATCAAATTTTCAATTTGAAAATCTCATCTTTTTCAAAATCTTTTTCAAAAATCAAATCTTTTTCAAATTTCTTAGTTATTTTCGAAAATTTCAAAAATATTTTTCAAAAATCTTTTTCTTATTTTTATATAAAATTTTCGAAAATAACAATAACAATTAATTTTTTGATTCAAAAATTTCAAGTTTGTTACTTACTTGTTAAGAAAGATTCAAACTTTGAGTTCTAGAATCATATCTTGTGATTTCTTGTGAATCAAGTCATTAATTGTGATTTTAAAAAATTCAAATCTTTTTCAAAAACTAATTTCTCTCATATCTTTTCAAAAATATCTTCTTATCTTATCTTTTTCAAAAAAAAAAAAATTTGATTTCAAAATATCTTTTCTAACTTCCTAACTTCCTATCTTTTCAAAATTTGTTTCAACTAACTAACTAACTTTTTGTTTGTTTCTTATCTTTTTCAAAACCACCTAACTAACTCTCTCTCTCTCATTTTCAAAAATCCCTTCCTTCTTTTTCAAAATTTCTTTTTAATTAACTAATTATTTTTATTTTTGATTTCAAGATTTTTCGAAAATTACTAACCTTTTTCAAAAACTATTTTCGAAAATCACTAACCCTTTTTCAAAAATTATTTTCGAAAATTCTCCTTCTCCCATCTTACTCTATTTATTTATTCATCTACTAACATCTCATCTCACATCTCTACCCTCCTCACACTTGTGTTTCTTCCATTACACTACATTCTTTGTCTCCTTCTTTTCTCCCACTCACAAAGGGATCCCTATACTGTGGTATAAAGGATCTCTATTATTATTATTTTTTTGTGCCCTCTTCTTTGTCATATGAGCAGGAGCAAGGATAAGAACATTCTTGTTGAAGCAGATCCAGAACCTGAAAGGACTCTGAAGAGAAAATTAAGAGAAGCTAAATTACAATAATCCAGAGATAACCTTTCAGAAATTTTCGTTCAGAACAAAATATTGACTCAGCAAGTCAATATAATTTCTCAGAGTCTGAATGGAATGCAAGCTACATCCAACAGTACTCAAGAGGCTTCTTATGAAGAAGAAGCTTATGATCCTGAGAACCCTGCAATAGCAGAGGTGAATTACTTAGGTGAACCTTATGGAAACATCTATAACTCATCATGGAGAAATCATCCAAATTTCTCATGGAAGGATCAAAAGCCTCAACAAGGCTTTAATAATGGTGGAAGAAACAGGTTTAACAATAATAAACCTTTTCCATCATCCACTCAGCAAAAGACAGAGAACTCTGAACAAAATACTTCTAATTTAGCAAACTTAGTCTCTAATCTGTCCAAGGCCACTGAGAGTTTCATGAATGAAACAAGGTCTTCCATTAGAAATCTGGAAGCACAAGTGGGCCAGCTGAGCAAGAGGATCACTGAAATCCCTCCTAGTACTCTCCCAAGCAATACAGAAGAGAATCCAAAAGGAGAGTGCAAGGCCATTGACATAAGCACCATGGCTGAACCCAAAGAAGGAGAGGAGGACGTGAATCCCAAGGAGGAAGACCTCCTGGGACATCCAGTGACCAATAAGGAGCTTCCCTCTGAGGAACCAAAGGACTCTGAGGCTCATCTAGAGACCATAGAGATTCCATTGAACCTCCTTATGCCCTTCATGAGCTCTGATGAGTATTCCTCTTCTGAAGAGAATGAGGATGTTACTAAAGAGCAAACTGCCAAGTTTCTTGGTGCAATCATGAAGCTGAATGCCAAATTATTTGGCATTGATACTTGGGAAGTTGAACCTCCCTTGTTCATCAATGAACTAAGTGATCTGGATCAACTGACATTGCCTCAGAAGAGACAGGATCTTGGAAAATTCATAATACCTTGTACCATAGGCACCATGATCTTTCAGGCTCTGTGTGACCTTGGTTCAGGGATAAACCTCATGCCCCTCTCTGTAATAGAGAAACTGGGAATTTATGGGGTGCAAGCTGCTAGAATCTCATTAGAGATAGCAGATAATTCAAGAAAACAGGCATATGGACAAGTAGAGGACGTGTTAGTAAAGGTTGAAGGCCTTTACATCCCTGCTGATTTTATTGTCCTGGATACTGGAAAGGAAAAGGATGAATCCATCATCCTAGGAAGACCTTTCTTAGCCACAGCAAGAGTTGTGATTGATGTTGACAGAGGTGAACTAGTCCTTCAATGGAATGAGGACTCCCTTGTGTTTAAAACTCAAGGATCTCCCTCTGCAACCATGGAGAGGAAGC
>NC_029794.2:68394328-68400390 GCF_000816755.2 Arachis ipaensis
CTCAGGATCTGTGGACCCCACAGGATCCCCACCTACCTCCACTCACTTCTTCTCACCCCTCTTTCACACAATCCCATAAACACTCTTCCCCAAAACTCTTCCCCAATCACCTCAATCTCTCTTCCCCATCACCTCTTCACCACTCACATCCATCCACTCTTCCCCATAAACCTACCTCATAAACTCCACTTACCTTCAAAATTCAAAACCAATTTCCCACCCAAACCCACCAATATGGCCGAAACCTTTCTAACCCTCCCTTCCCTATATAAAGCCCTCCATTCTTCATCTATTCTTTCTTCTATTTCTCGAGGGCGAGCAAAATTCTAAGTTTGGTGTGGTAAAAGCATAAGCTTTTTGTTTTTCCATTACCATTGATGGCACCTAAGACCGGAGAATCCTCTAGAAAGGGGAAAGGGAAGACAAAAGCTTCCACATCCGAGTCATGGGAGATGGAAAGGTTCATCTCCAAAGCCCATCAAAACCACTTCTATGATGTTGTGGCCAAGAAGAAGGTGATCCCTGAGGTCCCTTTCAAACTCAAAAGAAATGAGTATCCGGAGATCCGACATGAAATTCAAATGGGATTGACATAGAGGAAGATATCCTCATTAAAGAGGACAAGCCCATTACTAAGAAAAAGATGGAGCAAGCAAGAGAGCCCACTCATGGAGCTCAAGAGGCGTATGAAGCTCATCACCATGAGATCCCGGGTCCATCCTAAAGCATCCTTGTGAGCTTTGAGTACGTCAAGAAGTTCTCCTTCTTCCTTCTTTGTCAGGGATGAATTAATGATTACTGGAAAGCTCTCCGATGTGCCAAGGAATGCATATTTGAGATGGGTGGGTAAAGGTTTCAGTTCTTGTTTTCGCACATCTTCATTGCTATCTTGTCTTTCATCTTGCTCAGTGAAGGTCTCAGCCACTTGTTCCTCTGTTGCCCCTTGATTTCCTTCTTGCTCTTGAAAATTTTCTTCGGAGACTATCAATTCTCTTGGCCATTTGCTCAAATTGTTGCGGAATTTGCTGCTGCATCATCTTGTTTTGAGCTAGGATTGAATCCACTCCTTCTAGCTCCATTACTCCTCTCCTTTGTGATGGTTGGCGGCCTCTTTGATGAGCAAAGAAATATTGATTGTTGGACACCATATCAATGAGTTCTTGAGCTTCTTCTGCAGTTTTCATGAGTTGCAAGGAACCTCCAGCTAAATGATCCAAAGCTTCCTGGGATTTCAATGTCAAGCCTTCATAGAAGTTTTGAAGTTTCTCCCACTCATTAAACATGGCAGGGGGACATTTCCTTATCAGAGCCTTGTATCTCTCCCATGCCTCATAGATAGGTTTGGCCTCCATTTGTGTAAATGTTTGAACCTCAGCCTTTAACCTTATAATCCTCTGAGGTGGATAAAATTTTGCAAGGAACTTAGTTACCAAATCATCCCAGTTGTTGATGCTGTCTCTTGGAAAAGATTCTAACCATTGAGTGGCCTTGTCCCTGAGAGAAAATGGGAATAGCATCAGCTTGTAACTGTCAGGGGGCACTCCATTAGTTTTGACAGTGTTGCATATCCTCAAGAAAGTGGATAAATGTTGGTGTGGGTCCTCAAGTGGCCCTCCACCAAAAGAGCAATTGTTCTGAACCAGAGTGATGAGTTGTGACTTGAGTTCAAAATTGTTAGCATTGACATTTGGAGCCAAGATGCTGCTCCCACAATGTCTAGGATTTGCAAAGGTGTAGGAAGCCAAAACTCTCCTCTGGGGTGGGTTGCCATTGTTGTTGTCTTCTCCACCTGGTGGATTGGTTAAATGTTCCTCCATCTCTTGGAATTCTTCGTCTGATTCCTCTTCTCCAACAATATTTTTCCCTCTTTCAGCTCTTCTTAACCTCCTGAGAGTTCTTTCGTCTTGTTCATGAAAATTGGGTATGGTTCTTCTTGTACCTGACATACAAGCAGAACATGAGAAATGACAAACCAGTGACACTTCAATCTACTGCTAGATTGAAGTGTTAGTTAGTTTATTCCAATGACCTTCAAGCCTTGAGTTGGGCCTTTGCTCTTGGTGGAATTGGGTTGAAAGAGGCCTTGGTTGATTGCTCTTGAAGTTTGAAGAAGAACCAAAGTGAACCAATTGAACCGGGTTTGAGGTTAGCAAAAGTTGGACCAAAAGTTTGAGCCAAAGTTAGGGGTCTAACTTTGGCTCCAACTTTTCATATCAGCTTAGCACATTCTGCTGGTATGGACGTTGGTGCCAACGTTAGGGGTCTAACTTTGACCCTAACGTTGGCAATGCCTTGTGTGCTAGTGGCGCCAACGTTAGCCTCCAAGTTAGGGGGCTAATGTTGGCGCAAACGTTGGCTCCTTCCCCATTGTAATTCATGTGCCAACATTAGCCTCCAAGTTAGGGGGCTAACGTTGGCGCAAACGTTGGCTCCTTCCCCATTGTAATTTATGTGCCAACGTTAGCCCCCAAGTTAGGGGGCTAACGTTGGCGCAAACGTTGGATGGCCAGGGAGGAATTCATGTGCCAACGTTAGCCTCCAAGTTAGGGGGCTAACGTTGGCGCAAACGTGGGATGGCCAGGGAGGAAATTTCAAGTTCCAACGTTAGCCTCCAAGTTAGGGGGCTAACGTTGGGGCTAACTTCTTGCTTCCTGGTTCAATTTCACTCATTTCATTGTCCTCTCTTCACTCCTAGCCATTCCTCTTTGCTTCAACCTTTCTCCAAGCTTTCTTCACCTATCATTAATCAACCAAACTCATCAAAGATATGCTCAAAATCATGAGATCTTCATTCTTTCATAATATGCAACAAATATAGCATAAAACCTCATGAAATGGCATAAATTCATATATGGTTGGTTCAATCAAGGGAAACATGAAAATCTACTCAATTAGCTTGCTTGTAGCTCAAGAAAGTGCATAATCCTAATGAAAACAAAAGAAAAAGACTAGCTAAAATAGGCTAGGATGACTTGTCATCAACGCCTGGTTCTTAGATCAGAGCGGCTGGCCATTCGGCCATGCCTGGACCTTTCACTTATGTAATTTTAACGGTAGAGTTTCTACACTCCATTGATTAAGGTGTGGAGCTCTGCTGTTCCTCAAAGATTAATGCAAAATACTACTGTTTTCTATTCAATTCATCTTGTTTCGCTTCCAAGATATTCATTCGTACTCTAATCTGAATGTGATGAACGTGAAAATCATCATCATTCCCTATGAACGTGTGCCTGACAACCACTTCCGTTCTACCTTCGACTGAATGAGTATGTCTTAGATCTCCTAACCAAAATCTTCGTGGTGTAAGCTAGAATGATGGTGGCATTCAAGAGAATCCGAAAAGTCTAAAACTTGTCTGTGGTATTCCGAGTAGGATTCAATGAATGAATAACTGTGACGAGCTCCTAACTCGCGATTGCAGGGCGTTAGTGACAGACGCAAAAGGATAGTAAATCCTATTCCAGCATGATCGAGAACCGACAGATGAATAGCCGTGCCGTGACAGGGTGCGTTGACCATTTTCACTGAGAGGATAAGATGAAGCCATTGACAAGGGTGATGCCTCCAGACGATTAGCCGTGCCGTGACAGGGCATTGGATCATTTTCCCGATTGATGACCGAAAGTAGCCATTGACAGTGGTGATGTATCACATAAAGCCAGCCATGGAAAGGAGTAAGACTGATTGAATGAAGATAGCAGGAAAGCAGAGGTTCAGAGGAACGAAAGCATCTCCATTCGCTTATCTGAAATTCTCACCAATGAATTACATAAGTATTTCTATCCTTACTTTATGTTTTATTTACATAATATATTGTAGCCCATATGAGTCAACTTAACTGAGATTTACAAGGTGACCATAGCTTGCTTCATACCGACAATCTCCGTGGGATTCGACCCTTACTCACGTAAGGTATTACTTGGACAACCTAGTGCACTTGCTGGTTAGTTATGCGAAGTTGTGAAGATATGTTTAGACCATGGTCCTGTGCATCCATTTTTGGTGCCATTGCCAGGGAATCAATTTCGAACAACAATTCACAACCTGAGTAGTAATTTCGCATACCAGGCATTATGCCAAAATGACTAGTTTCACGTATGTGTGGAGCACATAGTTAAACAATTGAGGGTCAACATGTCCTTAAGGAATAAGCATAACATATGGATGCATATGATCAAGCACCATAATGCACTGGGATAAATGCGCAACATCTAACATCAAGAAATTGCCTAGTCAAAGTAAAGAGTTCCAATCACATGTTGGCTAGCTAAAACATGCAATTCAAAAGATTTAAAATGCTTGAAAGACAATTCTCATGCACTTGGTATGCAATGAATATTAACAACAATGATGCTAGGATAGCTTCTCATAGGTAATCAGCAGCAATTAACATCAAAATCAGCATCTCAATAAAGAATTCCAACAATGAATGGTAAGGCTTTTTGGCTCGAGGCCCCCAAAAACTTAGAAAGGTTCGTGAGCCTTTCCGTTAGCCTTTGGAAGTCTTTCATTGACCTCGAGCTAGCTATTCAGATGATAGCATCACATTATTTCGGGTTGGCTTCTACCCCCTCTACGTTAGCATAAAACTGAGGAACATTCCATGTGCTCAGATGGATTGGAATACTCATTGTAGGTCCTACAACAGGGATTCTACTTCGGTAGTTTTGACGAGCATGTCATCAATGTTTACCCCTACCATATTACCAATCTGGTCCTGGAAAATCTTTGTCATGAGCCACTGATACGTGGCTGATGAGCAAAAATTAAAGCTCACAGATACTAGCAAGTACACCGGATCACTCAAGTAATACTACGGTGAGTGGATATCGTTCTGACGAGGATTAAAGGACTGAGCAAGCAAATATCATATTAAATACCTAATTAGATTAAAAGAACCTGGATTGAAGAGTGCAAGATTGATTCTTATTGAGAACTTTAGAACTTGAATTCTTGAATGTTTATGGATAAAGAACTTGAATGTTGATTTGAGAGAAGACAATGATGGTGAGAGTCAAGGGTTTCGGAGATGCTTATGCTCCTAGGAAAATCAAACTTTGTTTACTTATTTTAAAGTTTGCAAAGATCTTTCACGATAAATCATTAGTAACTGATTTCAATTCCATGGTTCCTCATATTCTCTTTAATTAAATAGTTGTTAGATAATTAATTAGAGAGGTTAAGCACAAAAACTGATTTAGTTCCTTAATAAGATTTAAAAGTAGTCCTTAGGTCGAATTATATGTCACGTATTCAAGTTAGTCCTATCTAGTTAAGCCTTAGAAGAAAACACAATTTTCAAAAGTTGTTCTAATCTGAATTATATGTCACTTGTTCAAAATTAGGGTGATTGAAAATCATACATGTGTCGCACACTGATTGAACCACTATTCCTAGTCAAATTCAAAGAGTCATGTGAAAGAGTTTTCATGCTTTAATTCAAATATCAAGTTTTCTAATTATAATAAAAGGTTAATTTGGAATGATTAATGCTGCTTTTCTTTGTCAAGACGGAGTATCGGTATCTGATTATAGCTGGAATAGGCATCCATGAAACTTAGATGCTTGTATCCAGAAGCCAAGGCAACCAGGTTATCGATGTTGGGTAGTGGAAAGGAGTCTTTGGGATAGGCTTTGATGAGGTCCGAGTAATCTATGCACATTCTCCATTTTTCATTGTATTTTTTTACGAGAACCACATTCGATAGCCATGTTGAGTAGGTGAGCTCCCAAATGAATCTAGCTCTAAGGAGGCTAGTGGTCTACTTTTTAACCTCGGCTACTCTTTCTGCCAACATTTTTTGTTGTTTTTGCGACAGAGGTTTGGCTTCTGGTTTGACGGCGAGCCGGTGAAATATAAAGCTGGGTTCTAGCCCTATCATGTCAACGGGAGTCCATGCGAACAAATCCCCGTTCTATTTTAGGATGGTTGTTAAGGGGCCTTAAGCTCGTAAGGTGAGTTCCGATAAGGTGTATTTTTTCTCTGTATCTCCTACTTGCAACCTTTCGAGGTCCCTTTCTGGTTCTAGTCGAGGGCGTTCTTCCAGCCTTGCATCAAATTC
>NC_029794.2:68400555-68413286 GCF_000816755.2 Arachis ipaensis
TCTAATTGAAACTAAGCTTCATTGATATTTTGGAATTTATTGTATATTCTCTTCTTTTTATCCTATTTTGTTTTTAGTTGCTTGGGGACAACCAACAATTTAAGTTTGGTGTTGTGATGAGCGGATAATTTATACGCTTTTTGGCATTATTTTACATAGTTTTTAGTATGATTTAGTTAGTTTTTAGTATAATTTTATTAGTTTTTAAATAAAAATCACATTTCTGGACTTTACAATGACTTTGTGTGTTTTTCTGTGATTTCAGATATTTTCTGGCTGAAATTGAGGGACTTGAGCAAAAATATGATTCAGAGGCTGAAGAAGGACTGCAGATGCTGTTGGATTTTGACCTTCCTGCACACAAAGTGGATTTTCTAGAGCTACAGAACTCTAAATGGCGCGCTCTGAATTGTGTTGGAAAGTAGACATCCAGGGATTTCCAGAAATATATAATAGTCCATACTTTGCTCGCGTTTAGATGATGCAAACTGGCATTCAACGCCAGCTCCCTGCCCTATTCTGGAGTTAAACGCCAGAAACAGGTTGCAAAGCAGAGTTAAACGCTAGAAATAGGTTACAAATTGGCGTTCAACTCCAAGGGAAGCCTCTACACATGTAAAGCTCAATGCTCAGCCCAAGCACACACCAAGCGGGCCCCGGAAGTGGATTTCTGCATCAATTACTCATTTCTGTAAACCCTAGTAACTAGTCTGATATAAATAGGACCTTTTACTATTGTATTAGACATCTTTGATCAATTTTATGCTATCTTAGACCTTTATGGGGGCTGGCCATTCGGCCATGCCTGGACCATTATCACTTATGTATTTTCAACGGTAGAGTTTCTACACACCATAGATTAAGGTGTAGAGCTCTGCTGTTCCTCATGAATTAATGCAAAGTACTATTATTTTTCTATTCAATTCAAGCTTATTCCTATTCTAAGATATTCATTCGCACCCAAGAACATGATGAATGCGATGATTATGTGACGCTCATCACCATTCTCACCTATGAACGCGTGCCTGACAACCACTTCCGTTCTACATGAAGATGAGATAGAATGAGTATCTCTTAGGTATCTAATATAGGGGACTGAGTCCGAGATATTAGAATCTTCGTGGTATAAGTTAGAATCCATGGACGGCCATTCCTGAGATCCGGAAAGTCTAAACCTTGTCTGTGGCATTCCGAGTAGGATCTGGGAATGGATGGCTGTGACGAGCTTCAAACTCGCGAGTGCTGGGTGTAGTGACAGACGCAAAAGGAGCACTGAATCCTATTCCAGTATGATCGAGAACCAACATATGATTAGCCATGCAGTGACAGCGCATTGGACCATTTTCACTGAGAGGATGGGATGTAGCCATTGACAACGGTGATGCCCAACATACAGCTTGCCATGGAAAGGAGTATGAAGGATTGGATGAAGACAGCAGAAAAGCAGAGGTTCAGGAGGAACAAAAGCATCTCTATACACTTATCTGAAATTCTAACCAATGAATTACATAAGTATCTCTATCTTTATTTTACGTTTTATTTATAGTTTAATTATTAAATCTCTAAAACCATTTGAATCCTCTTGACTGAGAGTTACAAGGTGACCATAGCTTGCTTCAGGCCGACAATCTCCGTGGGATCGACCCTTACTCACGTAAGGTTTATTACTTGGACGACCCAGTGCACTTGCTGGTTAGTTGTGCGAAGTTGTGACAAAGTGTGATTCTCGTTTGAGAGCACCAAGTCTTTGGCGCCATTGTTGATGATCGCAATTTCATGCACCACGTTTTTGGCACCGTTGCCGGGGATTGTTCGAGTTTGGACAACTGACGGTTCATCTTGTTGCTCATATTAGGTAATTTTATTTTAATTTTAAGCCTTTTGTTTTTATTATTTATATTTTCAAAAAAAAATATTTTTTCAAAAAAAAAAAGTTAATTTATGTTCTTCAGAATTTTTAAGAAGGAATTCTAGAGTTTCATGAAACATGTTGAAGCCTGGGTGGCTGTAAAGCCATGTCTAATTCTTTTGGACCAAGGCTTCCACTCATCAGCACAGAAGCAAGTTGAATGAAGTATCAGCTGTTGTATGTCTGATTTGTATCTGCTGAAGCTTGGCTGGCCATTGGCCATGTCTAGTGTTTTGGACCGGAGCTTTCACTGAAAGCTTGGCTGGCTAGTGATGCCAGGGCATTTTGGCCAGTTTCACTGACCTTTTCTTTACTGTTTTTAAGGTAGTTTCATGCATTTTCTTAGGAAATAAGCTAGTTTTGGGTGGATATTCACTTACATCTTGATTCAAGCATACATTGTGCATTTTACATGATTTTATCAGGATTTTTGCATGAATTATATGATAAATTGGATGATGCATGATCCATGATTAAGAGTAAGACTTTGATGCACTTTGTTTGATTAATTTCAGGCCAAAAGAAGAAGAGAAGAGCCACGTTAGTGGCTACATTAGTTACACTAACCTGGGCACTAACGTGGAAGGAAGGAAAGCTACAACGTTAGTGAGAAAAGTTAGTGGCATTAACTTTGAAGAAAGGAAATGGAGCCAACGTTAGTGACACTTAACATTATCACTAACGTTGGCCAATGCTCATAAGTGGCCACGTTAACTCCCACGTTAACTTAGTTAACGTGGTAGTTAACGTGGGCAAAAGTCCCACCTGGCAGCTTGACCATGCCTTCTTCAAACAAGAATAACTTGAGCCAAAGAACTCCAAATGAGGTGATTCTAGTGGTATTGGAAAGTAGGATTCCAGAGCTTTCCAAGCATATATGGCACTACATGGTTGACACTAAATTTGAGGGAGAAAACCTGCCCCGAAAGTGCAATGATGAACATGGTATCAGCCTGTATTTTGGCCAACTGACCTCTTCACCTTCCAAGAAGTATAACTCGAGTTGTAAAGCTCCAAATGATGCGCTTCCAAAGGCATTGGAAAGTAGACATCCAGGGCTTTTCAAAAATATATAATAGTATGGGGTGGACACTAAGTTTGAGCTTCAGAAACATGAAAATTGCTGGCGTTATTGGCAATCAACATTTCCAGTAACGTTGGCATATATGCCAGTGACCATGTCCACTTCAAAGGAGTATAACTTGAGTTACAGATGTCCAATTGAGGTGATTCTAGTTGCGTTAGAAATCTGACATTCAGAGCTTTCCAACGATATTTAATACTCTATAGTGGGCATGAAATTGGAGCACAAACAAGAGGCATCTTTTAAGCCCCAAAAACACCAACTGGGCAGCAAGTGCAACGTTAGCCACAATAACTTTAGCACTAACGCCACACTTGTAGCGTTAGTTTGGCTAACTTTGGCACTAACTTTAGCACCTAGACCTTAACTTGACTCACTTCTCTCTCAAGCCCACTTCAAAGCTCAAGCAAGCAAGCCTACAATTGTCAACCAATCAAGGCCACAAGAAGCATCTAGAATAGGATTTTTCATTTAATTGTAATTTGCTTTCATTTTGTAATTTAGTAGAGCCTATATAAAGGCCTTATTTTTTACATTGAAATCATCTTAGGCTAGACGAGGCTGGAAATTGGGGAATTGAGGGATGGAAGAGGGGTCTTTGGACTCCCTTCCCTCACACACTTTTCCTTTTCTTTCTTTGTACTTTTCATTTATGAATTTTGAAGTTTTATTTTCAGTTTTTATCTTCATCTTTACTTTTCTGCACTTTCTTTCTTTTTTATTTTTGTAGAGCAATGATCAACTAACTCTTTACATTGGGTTAGAGAGCTCTATTGTGATTCAATGGATTAATTGTAGTTCTTAGTCTTCTTCTTCTTTATTTTCTCTTGATTTTACTTGAAAGCTTTCGGTCTTCATCCAATTGGGTAGTTATCTTGGAAAAGAAATCATACTTGGATCTCTTCTGAACCTTGGAAGAGGAATGAAGAGATCAAGCTAGAAATGCTTTCTCATGCTGGACCAAATTGGGTTTGGATGGATATGTGACTATAATCCTTTCAATACTTGATTTGGGAAATGCATGTGGTATAATCAGTGACCATACTTCATCTCTTTTCATGAGCAATTGACCAAGGAATCGGCTATTGATCAAAATTTGAGAGATTGAATTACAAGAAATTGTAATTCAATCACTTAAGATTGCCAAGGAGATCAATGAGTGCATTGATTAAGGAAGAGATGGGAATGAACTTGATCCGGAGGATTGCAATATCTCTTGATCCCAATGTTCATTTTATTTTTAGTTCTTACATTTACTTTTCTTGCCATTTTACTTTTTTGCACTTTATTGCTTTCTTTACTTTTCTGTCAATTTACAATTCCTTGTTGCTTATCCCTCCAATCTGATTCGTCTAACTAGGATAATCAATTAACCATTGATTGCTTAATCCGTTAATCTCTGTGGATTCGACCTCACTCTTTTGTGAGTTATTACTTGACGACAATTCGGTATACTTGCCGAAGGAAAATTTGTTGAGAGACAAGTTTTCCGTGCATCAGCTAGTAAGCCATGTCTAATTCCTGGACTGGAGCCTTAGATTAACATTGCTAGATTCTTGGAATTCCTATTAAAAATTTTGAAATCCTTATTTTTCTTTTTCCAATTAATTTTCAAAAAATACCAAAAAAAATTTACAAAATCATAAAATCAAAAATAATTTGATGTTTCTTGTTTAAGTCTTGTGTCGGTTTTTAAGTTAGTGTCAATTGCATGTTTATCTCTTTCTTGCATTTTTTTTGAAAATCCATGCAATGCATTCTTCATGATCTTCAAGTTGTTCTTGGTAAGTCTTCTTGTTTGATCTTTAAAATTTCTTGTTTTGTGTCTTTTCTTGTTTCTCATATGCATTTTTGAATTATTAGTGTCTAAAAATTAAAAATTTCTAAGTTTGGTGTCTTGCATGTTTTTCTTTTCTTAAAAATTTTCAAAAATAAGTTCTTGGTGTTCATCTTGACATTCAAAGTGTTCTTGGTGTTCATCTTGACGCTCATATTGTTCTTGCATGCATCTTTTATTTTAATCTAAAATTTTTATGTTTTGCATCAATTTCATGTTTTTCTCTTTCTTCATTAAAAATTCAAAAATCAAAAAAATATCTTTCCCTTATTTCACTCATAAATTTTTGAAAATTTGAGTTGACTTTTTCAAAAATTTTTAAAATCTAGTTGTTTCTTATGAGTCAAATCAAATTTTTAATTTAAAAATTCTATCTTTTTCAAATCTTTTTCAAAAATCAAATCTTTTTCATTTTTTCTTTCATATTTTCGAAAATTTCAAAATTTATTTTCAAAATCTTTTTCTTATTTCTATTTCATATTTTCGAAATTAATGCTAACAATTAATGTGATTGATTCAAAAATTTTAAGTTTGTTACTTGCCTAGTAAGAAAGGTTCAATCTTTAAATTTTAAAATACTATCTTTTTGTTTCTTGTTAGTCAAGTAATCAACTTTAATTTTCAAAATCAAATCTTTTTAAATTTCTTTTTAAAATCTTTTTCAAAGTAAGTTTCAATCATATCTTTTTCAAAATTAATTTCAAAATCTTTTCTAACCTCTTATCTTTTCAAAATTTGATTTTCAAATCTTTTTCAATTAAACACTAAACTTTTTGTTTGATTCTTATCTTTTTCAAAACTACCTAACTAATTCTCTCTCTCTAATTTTCGAAAATCACCTTCCTCTTTTTCAAAATTCTTTTTAATTAACTAATTGTTTTAAATTTTAATTTAATTTTATTTATCTTTCTAATTTTTGAATTCTAATTAATTAATTAATTAAAAACAAAAATATTTTCCCTTTACTCTCATTTGAAATTTCGAATTTTTTTCTCTTCTCCTTCTTCTATTCTCTTCTTTTCTTCTACTCACATAGAGGAATCTCTATACTGTGACATAGAGAATTCCATATTTTCTTTTCTGTTTTCTTCTTTTTCATATGAGCAGGAACAAGGATAAGAACATTATTGTTGAAGTTGATCCTGAACCTGAAAGGACTCTGAAGAGGAAGCTAAGGGAAGCTAAAGCACAACTCTCTGGAGAAAATATAGAAATTTTTGAAAAAGAAGGAGACATGGCCGAAAATAATAACAATGCAAGGAAGATGCTTGGTGACTTTACTGCACCCAATTCCAATTTACATGGAAGAAGCATCTCAATCCCTGCCATTGGAGCAAACAATTTTGAGCTAAAGCCTCAATTAGTTTCTCTGATGCAATATAATTGCAAGTTTCATGGACTTCCATCAGAAGATCCTTTTCAATTTTAAACTGAATTCTTGCAGATCTGTGATACTATTAAGACCAATGGGGTTGATCCCGAGGTCTACAGGCTTATGCTTTTCCTGTTTGCTGTAAGAGACAGAGCTAGAATATGGTTGGACACTCAACCTAAGGATAGCCTAAACTCTTGGGATAAGCTGGTCACGGCTTTCTTAGCCAAGTTCTTTCCTCCTCAAAAGCTTAGTAAGCTAAGAGTGGATGTTCAAACATTCAGATAGAAACAAGGTGAATCCCGCTATTAAGCCTGGGAGAGATATAAGCAACTGACCAAAAAGTGTCCTTCTAACATGCTTTCAGAATGGACCATCCTGGATATATTCTATGATGGTCTGTCTGAGCTATCAAAGATGTCACTGGACCATTCTGCAGGTGGATCCATTCACCTAAAGAAAACGCCTGCAGAAGCTCAGGAACTCATTGACATGGCTGCAAATAACCAGTTTATGTACACTTCTGAGAGGAATCCTGTAAGTAATGGGACGCCTCAAAGGAAGGGAGTTCTTGAAATTGATGCTCTGAATGCCATATTGTTTCAAAACAAAATATTGACTCAGCAAGTCAATATGATTTCTCAGAGTCTGAATAGAATGCAAGCTACATCCAACAGTACTCAAGAGGCATCTTCTGAAGAAGAAGCTTATGATCCTGAGAACCCTGCAATAGCAGAGGTGAATTACATGGGTGAACCCTATGGAAATACCTATAATCCCTCATGGAGAAATCATCTGAATTTCTCATGGAAGGATCAACAAAAGCCTCAACAAGGCTTTAATAATGGTGAAAGAAACAGGTTTAGCAATAGCAAGCCTTTTCCATCATCCACTCAGCAACAGACAGAGAATTCTGAGCAGAATCCATCTAGCTTAGCAAATATAGTCTCTGATCTATCTAAGGCCACTTTAAGTTTCATGAATGAAACAAGGTCCTCCATTAGAAATTTGGAGGCACAAGTGGGCCAGCTGAGTAAAAGGGTCACTGAAACCCCTCCTAGTACTCTCCCAAGCAATACAGAAGAAAATCCAAAAAGAGAGTGCAAGGCCATAGCCTTACATGGTGTGGCCGAACCCAAAGAGGAGGAGGAGGACGTGAATGCTAGTGAGGAAGACCTCATGGGATGTTCAGTGACCAATAAGGAGTTTCCCTTTGAGGAACCAAAGGAATCTGAGGCTCATCTGGAGACCATAGAGATTCCATTGAGCCTCCTTTTACCATTCATGAGATCTGATGACTATTCATCTTCTGAAGAAGATGAAGACATTGCTGAAGAGCAAGTTACTCAATATTTAGGAGCAATTATGAAGCTGAATGCCAAATTATTTGGTAATGAGACTTGGGAGAATGAACCTCCATTGCTCATCAAGGAACTAAATGCCTTGGTTCAGCAAACTCTACCTCAAAAGAAACAGGATCCTGGTAAATTCCTAATTCCCTGTAACATAGGCACCATGACCTTTGAGAAGGCTCTGTGTGACCTAGGGTCAGGAATAAACTTAATTCCACTCTCTGTAATGGAGAAAATTGGGATCTTTGAGGTTCAAGTTGCCAGAATCTCATTAGAGATGGCAGACAACTCAAGAAAACAGGCTTATGGACTAGTAGAGGACATGCTAGTAAAGGTTGAAGGCCTTTACATCCCTGCTGATTTCATAATCCTAGACACTGGGAAGGAAGAGGATGAATCCATCATCCTTGGAAGACCCTTCCTAGCCACAGCAAGAGCTGTGATTGATGTGGACAGAAGAGAATTGATCCTTCAATTGAATGAGGACAACCTTGTGTTTATGTGATGCCAGGGCATTTTGGCCAGTTTCACTGACCTTTTCTTTACTGTTTTAGGGTAATTTCATGCATTTTCTTAGGAAATAAGCAATCTACGTTAAGAGCCACGTTAACTAAGTTAACGTGAACTCTAACGTAGGGGGAGGGAGGACTCTAAACGTTATTGGAAAAGGTGAGTCCCAATAACGTGTGCGAAGGATCAAGAGGCAACGTTATTGGTCACGTTGATGCCACTAACGTTGAAGTTAACGTGGATCATCCCTGGGTGAGGAACGTTAGTGAAAAAGGTGATTGTCACTAACGTTCTTGAACCCACACTCTCACTTAACGTTAACACCACTAACGTCCTGAGCTAAAAACCCTGCCTACTTCACACTTTCTCTCTGCAAGTAAAGCTAAGCCCACTGCAGAAAATAACTGCTTCAAACTCAAGATCCAAAGGCCCATATCCAAGACTTGAAGAATCAACTAGAAGATCAGAAGAGTAGTATGTATAGGGGTAGTTTTGAATTAGAAAGCAGCTTTGGAGAGTGAGGAATTTTGAGAACTATTCTCTGTAATATTTTACTTTCTCTGCACTTCTAGTTTTACTTTTCATAATGTATTTTCCATCTTTGTTTTCGATTTCCAGAGCTATGAACTACTAAACCCCTTTCATTGGGTTAGGGAGCTCTGTTGTAATTTGATGGATCAATATTAGTTTTCATTATTCTTCTTCTATCTTTTCTCTTGATTTTACTAGAAAGCTTTCAATCTTCAACCAATTGGGTAGTTATCTTGAAAAAGAAGCTATTCATACTTGGATCTCTTCTGAACCTTGGAAGAGGAGTGAAGAGATCATGCTAGAAATACTTTCTCATATTGGACCAAATTGGGGTTGGATGGATATGGTGACTATAATTCTACCAACACTTGATTTGGGAATGCATGTGGTATAATCAGTGACCATACTTCATCTTTTCTCATGAGCAATTGACCAAGGAATTGGCTATTGATCAAGATTTGAGAGATTGAATTACAAGGAATTGTAATTCGATCACTTAAGATTGCCAAGGAGATCAATGAACGCATTGATTGAGGAAGAGATGAAAATGAACTTGATTCGGAGAATGCAACATCTCCTAAGCCCAATGAATTCCCCATTTCTGATCTTACCCATTCTCTTTAATTTCTGTAATTTACTTTTATGAGCATCTTCCCCATTCCCATTTAAGATTCTGCAATTTACTTTCTGCCATTTACATTCAGCTCTTTATTTCCAACAATTTACATTTTCTGCTATTTACTTTCCCGCCATTTAATTTTCTGCAAATCTCAAATCAAATTCTGCTTCGCTCAACTAGAACATTCCTCTAATTAAAGTTGCTTGACCAATCAATCCCTGTGGGATTCGATCTCACTCTATTGTGAGTTTTTACTTGACGACAATTCGGTATACTTGCCGAAGGAAAATTGTTGAGAGACAAGTTTCTGTGCTATCAAGTTTATGGCACCGTTGCCGGGGATTGATTTTGTATCAACAATGATTAAATATGAGGATAACTAGATTGAGCATTTTTCTATTCTTTGATTTAAGTTCATTTGAGTAATTTACTTTCTGTTCAGTTATTCTCTTCCCCTCCCCCTACCCATTTTCCTAGTTGTTTACAATTCAGTCCACTAACCCACTAACTGTTTGATATATTGCATCACTCACACTAACAACATTTCTGTAGAAATTACTTTCTGCATCTATTTCCTTGGTTGTGCGTTGTTGGTTGTATGACAGGGAGAAGAAGCGGGGCTTCAACTTCCTTTGATTCTGAACCTGAGAGGACCTTCCTTAGATTAAGGAGGGAAGCAAGGAGAAAGAGAGTAGTGGGTGCTGAGGAAGAAGAAGAGTACTTTGAACCAGACATGGAGGAGAATATGGAGAACCATCATGAAGAAGAGGCTCACAACCTGATGACAAGCCATCTTAGCCTATTTTAACTAGTCTTTTTCTTTTGTTTTCATTAGAATTATGCACTTTCTTGAGCTACAAGCAAGCTAATTGAGTAGATTTTCATGTTTCCCTTGATTGAATCAACCATATATGAATTCATGCCATTTCATGAGGTTTTATGCTATATTTGTTGCATATTGTGAAAGAATGAATATCTCATGATTTTGAGCATAGCTTTGATGTGTTTGGTTGATTAATTATAGGTGAAGAAAGCTTGGAGAAGGGTTGAAGCAAGAAGGAATGGCTAGGAGTAAAGAGGAGACAATGGAATAAGTGAAATTGAACCAGGAAGCAAGAAGCTGGACCTAAAGTTAGCATCAAACTTTTGCACAAACTTTTGGTTGAAAAGTTAGCCCCAACGTTAGCCCCCTAACTTGGAGGCTAACGTTGGAACTTGAAAATTCTCCCCTGGGCTCCAAAAGTTTGCGCCAACGTTAGCCCCCTAACTTGGTGGCTAACGTTGGCGCCACTAGCACATAAGGCAAGGCCAACGTTAGGGTCAAAGTTAGACCCCTAACGTTGGCACCAACGTTGATATCAGAAAACTATGCTAGCTGATATGAAAAGTTGGAGCCCTAACTTTGGCTCAAACTTTTGGTCCAACTTTTACTAACCTCAAAACCGGTTCAATTGGTTCACTTTGGTTCTTCTCCAAACTTCAAGAGCAATCAACCAAGGCCTCTTTCAACCCAATTCCACCAAGAGCAAAGGCCCAACTCAAGGCTTGAAGATCATTTGAAGAAAGTGTATAAATAGGATAGAATTCAAGTTCTTCGTGAGCTTTCTTTTTGGAATTTTCATAAGAGTTTTCAGAGAGTTTTTGTGATTGAGTGAACTTTAATTTCTTTGTCTTGGGGAAGGAGAATTCACTTCTCTTTCTCTTAGTTTTATTGCTTTCAATTTCAATTACAATTGTCTTGGATTTTGGGTTGGAGAATTGAAGAAAGTCTGTTTCAATCTCAACCTTGGATCTCTCTGTTTATTTACTGAATTTGAATCTCTGTTTCCATCACTTGATTCTCATCTATTCTCTTGCAATTTACAATTCCTTTGCAATTGTTCTTATTGGATCTAGGAAGGCATTGAGATCTAGACTCAGTTTTCTAGTCTCTGGGTCCTGAGATCCAAATCCCCAATTTACATTCTGTTTCTTTCTTTCCATGTTCATTTACTTTTCTGCTATAAGATCCGATCCAATCCCAATTCCCTTTTACTCTTCTGTTTGATGCAGTTTAACTTTTCCTTGCTTAATTTCTGCAAATCCAAGTCGCAATCCCCTTTACATTTCAAGCAATTTACATTCCTTGCACTTTAAGATTCCGTAATTTACATTTCTTGCACTTTAAGTTTCTGTCATTTAATTTCTTGTTCTTTAAGTTTCAGCAATTTATTTCTTGTTCTCTTTCGAAGAATTCCAAGAGATGGAGGAACATTAAACCAATCCACCAGGTGGAGAAGACAACAACAATGGCAACCCACCCCAAAGGAGAGTTTTGGCTTCCTATACTTTTGCAAATCCTAGACATTGTGGGAGCAGCATCTTGGCTCCAAATGTCAATGCTAACAATTTTTAACTCAAGCCACAACTCATCACTTTGGTTCAGAACAACTGCTCTTTTGGTGGAGGGCCACTTGAGGACCCACACCAACATTTGTCCACTTTCTTGAGGATATGCAACACTGTCAAAACTAATGGAGTGCCCCCTGACAGTTACAAACTGATGCTATTCCCATTTTCTCTCAGGGACAAGGCCACTCAATGGTTGGAATCCTTTCCAAGGGACAGCATCAACAACTGGGATGATTTGGTAACCAAATTCCTTGCCAAATTTTATCCACCTCAGAGGATTATAAGGTTAAAGGCTGAGGTACAAACGTTTACACAAATGGAGGCCGAACCCATCTATGAGGCATGGGAAAGGTACAAGGCTCTGATAAGGAAATGTCCCCCTGCCATGTTTAATGAGTGGGAGAAGCTTCAAAACTTCTATGAAGTCTTAACACTGAAATCCCAGGAAGCTTTGGATCATTCAGCTGGAGGTTCCTTGCAACTCATGAAAACTGCAGAAGAGGCTCAAGAACTCATTGATATGGTGTCCAACAACCAATATTTCTTTGCTCATCAAAGAGGCCACCAACCATCACAAAGGAGAGGAGTAATGGAGCTAGAAGGAGTGGATTCAATCCTAGCTCAAAACAAGATGATGCAGCAGCAAATTCAACAACAATTTGAGCAAATGGCCAAGAGGATTGATAGTCTCCAAGTTACAGCAGTTAACACTAGCCAACCATCAACTCAACAACAAGAATGGCCAAGAGGATTGATAGTCTCCAAGTTGCAGCAGTTAACACCAGCCAACCATCAACCACATGGGGACAGAGTGAAGAAAAGAAGAAACTCACAACAACAAGAGCAAGTACAGTATATGCACAACCAAGGACCAAATGAAGTGTATGGTGATACATACAATCCATCCTGGATCCTGGAAACAAACCTCAGATGGGGAGATAACCATACCAGAAACCAACAACCATGGCAGAGGAACTCAAACCAACACAACCCAAGAAGCAACCAAAACCACAACCAGCAGCAGACTAACCAAAACCCCTACAGAAAACCTCAAAACAACTACCCCAACATCAACCAATACCAATCTAATAACCAACCCACCAACCAAAATGCCTACCATCCACCA
>NC_029794.2:68414733-68448682 GCF_000816755.2 Arachis ipaensis
ATGGGGCAAATCTCCAAGCAGATTTCTATTGAGAGACCTTCAAGCTCACTGCCCAGTGACACAATTCCAAATCCGAAGGAAGAATGCAAGGCAATACAATTAAGGAGTGGGAGAGCATTGATAAGCAACAATGACACTACAAGGAAGCAAGCAGAGAACATCAAAGAACCAATGGAGGATGAGAATCAAACAAAGGTAGATGAGGCTAAGGAACAAGTTGTGATGCCAAACAAAGGCACTGAGAAACTCAAAGAGAAGGACAACCAGCCACATAGCTCAATGGAAGTAGCTCAGGGGCAGCAGCAAATAGAAAAAAACATCACACCTCCACTGCCATATCCCCAGAGGTTCAACAAGGAGGATAAAGACCAGCATTTTCACAAATTCCTTGGAGGATAAGAATCAAACAAAGGTAGATGAGGCTAAGGAACAAGTTGTGATGCCAAACAAAGGCACTGAGAAACTCAAAGAGAAGGACAACCAGCCACATAGCTCAAAGGAAGTAGCTCAGGGGCAGCAGCAAATAGAAAAAAGCATCACACCTCCACTGCCATATCCCCAGAGGTTCAACAAGGAGGTTAAAGACCAGCATTTTCACAAATTCCTTGAGATTTTTAAGAAGCTGGAAATCAATATTTCCTTGGCTGAAGCACTTGAGCAAATGCCTCTGTATGCCAAATTCTTGAAGGAGCTTGTCAACAAGAAAAGAAGCTGGGATGAGAAAGAAACCATAAGGATTACTGAGGAATGCAGGGCCTTGATTCAAAAGGGGCTTCCTCCCAAGCTCGAGGACCCAGGGAGCTTCCTGTTGCCTTGCACCATTGGGGAATTGACCATCACTAAAGCAATGTGCGATCTCGGAGCAAGTATTAACTTAATACCATCTTCCTTGGTAAAAAAACTGCATATAGAGGAGGTCAAACCAGTACAAATGTCTCTGGAGCTGGTAGACAAGTCAATGGTATACCCCAGGGGTGTAATTGAAAATCTTTTGGTCAAGGTGGACAGTTTTATATACCCTGCTGATTTTGTGGTTCTAGAATCAAACGATGATGATGGTGACTCTGTTATACTGGGAAGGCCATTCTTGGCCACTGCTAGAGCTATCATAGACGTAGAGGAAGGGGAATTAACTCTCAGGATGCATGACCAGAGTGTCACTCTGAAGGTATTACCAGAAGCACAATTTAGCAAGGAGAAGAAAGACTATATGAAGAACGACCAGGAAAGTCACAGCAACATCCCGATGCTAAAGATTGTGCAGACTGATGAAAAAGCCCAAGAAGATATTAGAGTATTGACCACTGAGAAGAGAGGTCCCCAAGGAAAACCTACGGCCAGAAAAGAAAGAACAACAAAAGGGAAGATGAAACGCAGAAACAAAGCAAAAAGGGGTTGGAAGAACAGAAAGATTCCAACAGAGGGGCTTTCCAAAGGTGACAAAGTGCAACTGATATATCAACAGCTGGGGGCAAATCAACAAACCGAGGATTACTACACTGTCAGCAACATACTATCATTAGAGCATGCTGAAATTGAACACCAGAGAACAAAGAAGAGGATCACAGTCAGAGGAGACAAATTGAGGCCCTACAAGCACCAACCACCATAAAAGAAAGCCTCAATGTCAAGCTAATGACAATAAAAGAGCGCTCCATGGGAGGCAACCCATGCTTTAAGATTCATGTCATTTTAAATTCAATAAGTTATGATCAATTGAGTATGAATTCTTTTCTCTTTTCATGAACATGACCATTGACTGCATGCACTATTTTGAAATATATGCTAAGTTTGGTGTGCCTTCAAGCACACTAAACCAATGTTACAAATAATTCCATTTTTGCATGCTTGGAGTATCTTAATAAAGCATATGGCCGAACACTAAGTTTGGTGTCCACATAGCTTCATGAAAAGTAGAAACTCATGCATCAATAATCATACAATTGTTATTCTTCAAAATCTTATAAATGAAAAAATTCTTATTCGGTAATGAAGGCATTAATTGTGATGTACCCTTTGACAAGAAACAAGTTTGGTGTTCATCAAACCTTGATGCACCGATTCAAGGATACAATTAATCCTTCATGAAAAAAAAAGAGAAAAAGAAAGTGTAATGGAAACAATTCTTATGAACATTTAACATCTGAACTTCACTAATTGGAGGAAGAGACTCATTTTCTTTATACATTACTGAACATTAAGTTTGGTGTCCTCCAAAGAGAGTGTCACGGTTCAAATGAGATAAGAATTGATGGTTCACATAGTATTACTAAAAAGAACACTCTTGCTACGGTTGGATAAGACTAATATATGTTGTCTTGTTGTGATGACTAGGAGGTCAAAGAATCTTCAATGAAAAAGACAAGACAAGGGAAAGCATAGCATAAGGACAAAATCCCATCACATGCTTCAAGAAAGAAATCTGCTACTCCTTGAGAATGATCACGGCAAAGGCAAGGGAAGGAGCAAATTTTGTCTTCATTCATCCATACATGCACACCTTTGATCCCCATAGTGTCTAATTGCATCCTAGCCCTTCATTGCTCATTTAAAAGCATACCACCTTCAAGCCATGCACATGACCGAATCATTCCTCAACATAACAAGCTTTGTGCAACCTTTCTCTTACTTTAAACTCCAACCACTTAAACTTCTCTTCGTAATTTCTTGTCATAGCAAGTCCGGACCTAATCTCTTTTTCCTCCAAACACACATCAAACTCTCCAACATTCTTCACATTCCCTCTCAACCAACCAAGTGATCATGGCATCCTCCTCAAGAACCAAACGACGAAAAGGAAAAGATCCAATAGTGGAGGAAGAAATACATGAATATGACCAACGGAGGTTCAAGTCTTGGTTTCATCAAATGCAAATTCAATGGATGAACGAGAAAAGAATCTATCCTGAAATTCCATTCATTTTGCCGGATGATGGATGTCAAGAAATGAAGAACAAAATCCGGAAGAGGAGATGGGAGGAACTTACATCACCAGCCACCCGAATTAATACCAATATCATAAGAGAGTTCTATACAAATGTCCCAAGGCTTGACATGCGTGAACCCCCAACGTACAAGAGCTATGTGCGTGGGGTGGAAGTAGACTTTAGCCCGGACGCAATCAAGAAAGTCTTGAAACTAAAGTTAGTCCGCTTTGATGAACCGGGATACCAATAAAGATTGAATGAGGATCAGGATTATGAGGAGATTGCGAGAGACATTTGTTTTGAGAACTCAGAATGGGAAGGAGATAACAAGAACAGATACAAGTTCCTGAAGAGATGTAACCTCACTCCGGAAGCAAAAGGATGGTATGAGTTGATGAAAAGGTCAATTCTGGGCACAGTGAACACCTCAGAAGTTAACAGGGAGAGAGCCGTGATGCTGCATTGCATCATTGTGGGAGGAGAGATAAGAGTTCATGAAATCCTTGCAAGAGACATTCAAAAGCTAGCTGAAAAGAATTCGGCCGGATCTTGGTTGTACTATCCGAGCACCATTTGGAGGTTGTGTGCAAGGGCTAAGGTTCCAATGGAAGAGGAGAATCCAATGTGGTTAAGCCAAGGCATGCCCATAACCATTGAACGGATGATGATGCCCCTTGAAGCACATCAAGGCCGAAGGCCACATGGAGGAAGGGAAGTAGAAGAACCAATGGAAGAAGATGAGCCACACATAGAAGAAGAGCCACATGAGGAGGAGGAGCAGCCACACTTTTTCCTACATGGCAATATGGATATGGCTCAAATGCAAGAAGCAATAGGGAGATTGTCTCAACAGTACACGAGAATCCAAGAAAGGCAAGAGGAATACCATTCTCTGTACATGAAAAACCAACAAGCACAAGAAGAAAGGGAGCTAAGAATAATGAACAAACAAAATAAATTCGAGTCAAGATTCCTTGTGATGCAAGAAGAACATGCCTTTCAATCTCATGAATCTTTTGGGAAGTTGGAACAAATGCAAGCTGAAAATTTGAAGGCTCTTAAAGAGTTCACAACCCTCCAAGATGCAAGGTATGAAGTGCAAGCCGATTACAATGTCAATAGCCAAATCAAACTGAACTATATTGGAGAACATTTGCACAACATGGACCCGGCATTCCCAACTTTTGATGAATTCTTCAAAATGAGAAGTGAGGTAGAAGTAAGCAGGGCTATGAGACTTGAAGATAGAGTGGAGGAGGCTATGAATAAAGCTGGCTTTTGGCAAGATCAACAGGCACCAAACAAGGATGGTGGGAACACTAGCAGCCAAGTGTATGAAAGGAGAAAGAAAAGGCATGACAAATGAAAGGTGGACTTGCTCCTTATTCATCACTATAAAATCTATCTGTTCTAAGTTGTCTTTGCATTTTTAAGTAGTCCTTTAAAAGTCTTTGCATTATGTTTGTTTCTTTTAAAATAAGTAAACTAGCTTATGTGTGTGCTTGTGTGTTCACTTTCACTTGACAAGAAGCATGTGTTGTCCCCTGCATCTTTTAATTCAATAAAAGAACAGTTTGAATGTGAAGCAAGATAGTCTCTGTTAGATAGAAGTAGAATAAAAGTAAGTGGTGGTATGTGTGTGATTGTATAATAGCTCACTTTTAGTGAATAAAGAGCCAGGATATCTCCTTCTAAGTAAAGAGTGGCTTACTATCTATGAATCTCAATTGAATTAAATTCCGTGGTTAGAAAGAAAAACAAAAAGAAGGAAAGAAAAAAAGATAGCCAAAAAGTGGCAGAACAAAAGGAAACAAAAAGAAACAAAGCTGGACACCAATAGCTTGAACCTTAGAATATATGCCTGTGGTGTCTTTGTATTAGGATCTGCTTGGATTATTAAGCTCTTTGGAGTGCATCAACACTTGGTGACTTGGGTTAACTAACCCGGGATCATCAGCTGAAAATCCACTATCAAGAGCAACCTAACTACAAGGCATTTAGCAACCCAAAGAGGTGCTGGACATCAATGTTTTAAGAAGGAATGTGAGCCAAGTGTCTATGGTGAATAATGTGTCAAGTATAAAGAAAAGAAAATGAACTTGCTACACATGACACTCAAATAAAGCTTATGAACAAAGTAATAGCCAAGGATAAAGGAATAATGAGAGGTCATAGCAGTATGTCACTTGAAGCTTGAAGGAGACTTTCTAGGCCTAGGAGTCAAAGTAGGCTAGTTTATGTGTGTGCTTGTGTGTTTATTTTCACTTGACAATAAGCATGTGTTATCCCCTGCATCTTTAAATTCAATAAAAGAAAAAGTTTGAATGTGAAGTGAAATGGTCTCTGTTAGATAGAAGTCGAATAAAAGTAAGTGGTGGTATGTGTGTGAGTGTATAATAGCTCACTTTTAGTGAATAAAGAGCCAGGATATCTCCTTCTAAGTAAAGAGTGGCCTACTGTCTATGAATCTCAATTGAATTAAATTCCTTGGTTAGAAAGAAAAACATAAAGAAGGAAAGAAAAAAAGATAGCCAAAAAGTGGCAGAAAAAAAAAGGAAACAAAAAGAAACAAAGCTGGACACCAATAGCTTGAACTTTAAAATATATGCCTGTGATGTCTTTGTACTAGGATCTGCTTGGATTAGTAAGCTCTTAGGAGTGCCTCAACATTCGGTGACTTGGGTTAACTAATCCGGGATCATCAGCTGAAAGTCCACTATCAAGAGCAACCTAACTACAAGGCATTTAGTAACCCAAAGAGGTGCTGGGCATCAATGTTTTAAGAAGGAATCTGAGCCAAGTGTCTATAGTGAATAATGTGTCAAGTATAAAGAAAAGAAAATGAACTTGCTACACATGACACTCAAATAAAGCTTATGAACAAAGTAATAGCCAAGGATAAAAGAATAATGAGAGGTCATAGCAGTATGTCACTTGAAGCTTGAAGGGGACTTTCTAGGCCTAGGAGTCAATAAGAAGTGAGTATTTGCATATCCACACAAAACCCCATGAACTATCAATAATACTCTGCTAGCATGAACATCCTCTTCCATTTCATTCTTTCTTCTCAATAAATCTTTTCTTGCTTGGGGACAAGCAAGCTTTAAGTTTGGTGTTGTGATGACAAGCCATCTTAGCCTATTTTAACTAGTCTTTTTCTTTTGTTTTCATTAGAATTATGCACTTTCTTGAGCTACAAGCAAGCTAATTGAGTAGATTTTGATGTTTCCCTTGATTGAATCAACCATATATGAATTCATGCCATTTCATGAGGTTTTATGCTATATTTGTTGCATATTGTGAAAGAATGAATATCTCATGATTTTGAGCATAGCTTTGATGTGATTGGTTGATTAATTATAGGTGAAGAAAGCTTGGAGAAGGGTTGAAGCAAGAAGGAATGGCTAGGAGTAAAGAGGAGACAATGGAATAAGTGAAATTGAACCAGGAAGCAAGAAGCTGGACTTAAAGTTAGCATCAAACTTTTGCACAAACTTTTGGTTGAAAAGTTAGCCCCAACGTTAGCCCCCTAACTTGGAGGCTAACGTTGGAACTTGAAAATTCTCCCCTGGGCTCCAAAAGTTTGCGCCAACGTTAGCCCCCTAACTTGGTGGCTAACGTTGGCGCCACTAGCACATAGGGCAAGGCCAACGTTAGGGTCAAAGTTAGACCCCTAACGTTGGCACCAACGTTGATATCAGCAAATTGTGCTAGCTGATATGAAAAGTTGGAGCCAAAGTTAGACCCCTAACTTTGGCTCAAACTTTTGGTCCAACTTTTGCTAACCTCAAAACCGGTTCAATTGGTTCACTTTGGTTCTTCTCCAAACTTCAAGAGCAATCAACCAAGGCCTCTTTCAACCCAATTCCACCAAGAGCAAAGGCCCAACTCAAGGCTTGAAGATCATTTGAAGAAAGTGTATAAATAGGATAGAATTCAAGTTCTTCGTGAGCTTTCTTTTTGGAATTTTCATAAGAGTTTTCAGAGAGTTTTTGTGATTGAGTGAACTTTAATTTCTTTGTCTTGCGGAAGGAGAATTCACTTCTCTTTCTCTTAGTTTTATTGCTTTCAATTTCAATTACAATTGTCTTGGATTTTGGGTTGGAGAATTGAAGAAATTCTGTTTCAATCTCAACCTTGGATCTCTCTGTTTATTTACTGAATTTGAATCTCTGTTTCCATCACTTGATTCTCATCTATTCTCTTGCAATTTACAATTCCTTTGCAATTGTTCTTATTGGATCTAGGAAGGCATTGAGATCTAGACTTAGTTTTCTAGTCTCTGGGTCCTGAGATCCAAATCCCCAATTTCCATTCTGTTTCTTTCTTTCCATGTTCATTTACTTTTCTGCTATAAGATCCGATCCAATCCCAATTCCCTTTTACTCTTCTGTTTGATGCAGTTTAACTTTTCCTTGCTTAATTTCTGCAAATCCAAGTCCCAATCCCCTTTACATTTCAAGCAATTTACATTACTTGCACTTTAAGATTCCGCAATTTACATTTCTTGCACTTTAAGTTTCTGTCATTTAATTTCTTGTTCTTTAAGTTTCAGCAATTTATTTCTTGTTCTCTTTACTTCAATGCAATTTAATTCTCCAAGTCACAAAACCATCAACCAAATCTTGATTCGCTTGACTAAATCAACCACTAAACTAAAATTGCTCAATCCTTCAATCCCTGTGGGATCGACCTCACTCCCGTGAGTTTTTATTACTTGATGCGACCCGGTGCACTTGCCGGTTAGATTTGTGTGTTTTGGGAGAAATTTATTTTTCACCAAAATACTCATCACAACCATGGCAGAAAAGGTCTAGCAAATCATGCTGGACAAGAGAGAAGAGTTCTATGCTCTTACATCAACCTAAACCCAGGAAACTGTGGGAGTAGCATCCAAAGGCCAACCATACATGCCAACAACTTTGAACTAAAGCCACAGCTCATCACCCTTGTTCAGAACAATTGTTCATTCGGAGGAGGTGTCCAAGAAGATCCCAATCAACATCTAACCACCTTCCTGAGGATATGTGATACTGTGAAGTCTAATGGTGTTCATCCTGACACCTATAGACTACTTTTATTCCCTTTCTCACTCAAGGACAAGGCATCCAAATGGCTAGAGTCTTTCCCAAAGGAGAGTTTAGCAACCTGGGAAGATGTGGTGAACAAATTCCTGGCAAGATTTTATCCTCCTCAACGGATCAACAAGTTGAGAGTTGAGGTACAAACATTCAGGCAGCAAGATGGTGAGACTCTATACGAAGCATGGGAGAGGTTCAAGGACCTGACAAGAAGGTGCCCACCAGATATATTCAATGAATGGGTGCAGCTACACATTTTCTATGAAGGCCATTCTTATGAATCAAAGAAAGCAGTAGACCACTCATCAGGGGGATCTCTGAACAAGAAGAAGACCATTGAAGAAGCCATAGATGTCATTGAGACTGTAGCAGAGAATGACTATTTCTATGCTTCTGAAAGAGGCAACACTAGAGGAGTGATAGAGCTAAACAATGTGGATGCACTACTGGCCCAAAATAAGCTTATCACCAAGTAGCTGGCTGACCTCACCAAGAAGATGGAGAGGAACCAAGTAGCAGCAATCACCACCTCATCAGCAACCCAAGAGGGAGTGAATGCAGAGGCAGAGGATGAGCAAGAACAAGCCAACTACATTGGAAACTCACCCAGGCAGACCCATGATCCATATTCCAAGACCTACAACCCTAGATAGAGGAATCACCCAAACTTTGGGTGGGAAAATCAACAAGATCAAGGCCAAGATCAGAGACGTCACAACCCCAACAACCATGCAGCTCACCAACATTCCACACAAAGATCATATCAATACCACCCTAACAACACCTCTCCACATCCATACCAAAACCAAAATAACCCAACTCACCCATCCACTTTCAACTCACCATCATCTGAAGATAGACTCTCCAGAATTGAGACTCTATTTGAGGGCATATGCAAAGAGATTCAAGACAGTAAGGCATTCCGCGAAGAAGTGCAGTCCAATATACAGAATCAAGATGCTGCCATCAAGAAACTTGAGACACAAATTGGATACCTATTCAAGCAAATTTCTAGCCACAACCCTCACAGCGATGCAGACTCAAACCAAAGGGAGGAGTGTCAGGCTATCACCCTCAGAAGTGGAATGGAATTGAAGGAGACTCCCAAGCAACTACAAGAGCAAGATTCAGTTGGAAAGAAGGAGGAACAAGATAAAGTTCAAATCCCCACCTCCAACTCACATCAAAAGGAAGGAGAGGTGAAGCCATATGTTCCAAAATTCCCATATCCTCAACAACTGAAGAAGAAGGGGGATGACAGCCAGTTCTCCAGATTTTTAGAAATCTTCAAAAAATTACAGATTAACATACCCTTTGCTGAAGCAATAGAGCAAATGCCGCTCTATGCCAAGTTCTTGAAGGAATTAATGACTAAGAAGAGAAGTTGGAAGAGCAACGAAACTGTGATACTAACAGAAGAATGTAGTGCTATCATTCAGCATAAACTACCCCAAAAATTAAAGGATCCTGGGAGTTTCCAGATCCCTTGTATTATAGGGGAAATCACAGTGGAGAAGGCTCTATGTGACTTAGGAGCCAACATAAATCTGATGTCAGTAGCTATGATGAGAAAAATGAAAATCGAGGAGGCTAAGCCAACAAAAATGGCCTTACAACTGGCAGACCGATCGTTCAAGTTCCCTCATGGTGTAGTGGAAGATTTGCTGGTGAAGGTGGGGGATTTCATCTTCCCAGCAGACTTTGTGGTGTTGGACATGCAGGAGGAAGCCAAGGCCTCTATCATCTTGGGAAGACCGTTCTTAGCTACTGCTGGAGCTGTCATTGATGTCCAAAAAGGTGATCTCACCTTAAGATTACACAATAAAAAGATGACATTCAATGTGTTCAAGGCCATAAGTTACCCACCAGAATAATTGGGAGAATGTATGAGGTTGAACTCATTGGAAGATGCAGTGCAAGAGAGCTTTGAAGAAGAAGAACCTGAAAGGTTAACAGAGGAGGAGTCAACGTCTAGTGAAGAGGTTGCAACAGCAGAGATTCATATACAAGGTGCACCAAAGGAAGAGAATGAAAAGTTAGAAGCACCCAAACATGAACTCAAAGCACTGCCACCCACTCTCAAAGATGCATACTTAGGCGAGAATGAAAGCTACCCAGTGATTATAAACTCATCCCTCAGCCAAGATCAAGAGAATGAACTGCTCCAAGTGTTGCGAAAGCATAAAGATGCCATTGGATGGACCCTCGCTGACCTAAAAGGGATCAGTTCGGCCATATGCATGCATAAAATATTGTTGGAAGATGATGCCAAACCATATATTCAATCCCAAAGGAGGCTGAACCCAATCATGAAGGAAGTGGTACAGAAGGAAGTTATGAAGTTATGGCAGGGAGGGGTAATCTACCCGATCTCAGATAGCCCCTGGGTCAGCCCCGTACATGTTGTTCCGAAAAAGGGAGGAATCACTGTAGTTCCCAATGAGAGGAACGAACTAATCCCCACCAGGACCGTCACAGGATGGCGGATGTGCATAGACTACAGAAAACTAAATGAAGCTACACGAAAAGATCATTTCCCCCTTCCATTCATGGATCAGATGTTGGAAAGACTCGCAGGACACTCATACTATTGTTTTCTCGAAGGTTATTCAGGATATAACCAAATAGTGGTTGATCCTAGAGACCAAGAGAAAACCTCATTTACTTGCCCATATGGAGTGTTTGCTTACAGGCGCATGCCATTTGGGCTATGTAATGCACCTGCGACTTTCCAACGCTGCATGCTTTCTATCTTCTCAGATATGATAGAGAAATTCATTGAAGTTTTTATGGATGATTTCTCAGTATTCAGAGATTCCTTTCCTAGCTGCCTAAATCACCTAGCCTTAGTATTGAAAAGGTGCCAAGAGATCAATCTGGTTTTGAACTGGGAGAAATGTCACTTTATGGTAACAGGAGGAATAGTCCTTGGCCATAAGGTTTCTAACCAAGGCATTGAGGTAGACAGAGCTAAAGTGGAACTTATTGAAAAACTTCCTCCACCCAGTGATGTCAAGGAAATTAGGAGTTTTTTAGGGCATGCTGGCTTTTATAGAAGGTTTATTAAAGATTTTTCAAAGATAGCCAAGCCCTTGAGCAATCTCCTTGTATCTGATACACCATTTATCTTCAATAAAACATGCATGCTAGCATTTGAAAATTTGAAAAAGAGATTGTCCTCTGCCCCTATCATTTCCCCACCTGATTGGAACTTACCATTTGAATTGATGTGTGATGCATCTGATTTTACAGTTGGGGCCGTGTTAGGGCAGAGGAAAGATAACTTAGTCCATGTGATATACTATGCTAGCAAAGTCCTCAATGAAACTCAAAGAAATTATACCACTACTGAAAAGGAGTTGCTAGCAATAGTTTTAGCATTTCACTAGTTTAGACCATACCTCATTGGTGCTAAAGTGATTGTTTTCACAGATCACACGGCACTTAATTATTTGTTTGCCAAGCAAGAATCAAAACCAAGACTAATAAGATGGATCTTATTGTTGCAGGAATTCAATATTGAAATTAGAGACAAGAAAGGAGCGGAGAACAAGGTAGCGGATCACCTATCCAGAATCCCTTATGATGAAGGTGGAACACATGATACAAGTGTAAATGAGCTCTTCCCTGATGAGCAGTTGATGACAGTTCACAAAGCACCATGGTTTGCAGACATTGCCAACTTCAAGGCAACTGGGGCTTTACCTCCAGAAATCAACAAACATCAAAAAAGAAAGCTCATAAATGATGCAAAATATTTTGTTTGGGATGAGCCATATCTCTTCAAGAAATGTTCAGATGGAATCCTGAGAAGATATGTTTCAGAAGAAGAGGGATGAGAGGTTCTGTGGAATTGCCACGGCTCATGCTATGGAGGACATTTTGGAGGAGACAGAACTGCAGCCAAGGTGTTACAAAGCGGATTCTTTTGGCCCACCCTTTTCAAGGATGCCAAGGAACTAGTAAAGAACTGCAATGAATGCCAAAGAGCTGGAAACTTGCCCAGAAGAAATGAGATGCCACAAAATTTCATCTTAGAACTGGAACTATTTGATGTATGGGGAATCGATTTCATGGGACCATTCCCAACCTCATATTCAAACAAGTACATTTTGGTGGCAGTGGACTACGTTTCCAAGTGGGTGGAGGCTATTGCAACCCCAACAAATGATAACAACGTGGTCATGAACTTCCTCAGGAAGAATATCTTTAGCCGGTTTGGAGTCCCACGAGCACTTATCAGTGATGGAGGGAGCCATTTTTGTAACAGACCACTAGAAGCTCTTCTCCTACGATACGAGGTGAAACACAAGGTTGCCACACCTTACCATCCCCAAACAAGTGGGCAAACTGAGATATCTAATAGAGAGCTAAAAAAGATTTTGGAAAAGACTGTGGGTACATCAAGAAAGGATTGGTCGAAGAAGCTGGATGATGCTCTTTGGGCATATAGAACAGCATTCAAAACGCCACTAGGGATGTCTCCATACCAACTGGTGTATGGGAAAGCTTGTCATCTACCACTGGAGCTGGAACATAAAGCTCTCTGGGCTCTCAAGTTATTAAATTTTGACAGCATCGCTGCTGGTGCAAAAAGGATCTTGCAGCTGCAAGAGATGGAGGAATTTAGATCTCAAGCCTATGAAAATGCCAAGATTTATAAAGAAAAGGCAAAGAGAAGACATGACCTGCATCTGGCACCAAGCAGTTTCGAAAAGGGGCAGCAAGTACTCCTCTACAACTCCAAATTGAGACTGTTCCCTGGCAAACTCAAATCAAGGTGGTCAGGACCCTTTCTTGTCACAAAAGTCTCGCCATATGGGGACATAGAAATTATGGATGAAAGTTCGGAGAGGACTTTCACTGTGAACGGACAAAGGCTCAAACACTATATGGGCAACATGGGGGAAAACCCCAAAGTGAAGTATCATCTCAAGTAATGGAGGAATCGTCGAGCTAGCGACGCTAAAAGAGCGCTTTGTTGGGAGGCAACCCAACCTGAGGTAGTTTCTTTTTTATCGTCATTTCAATAAAAATCACAAGTTGTTTCCCCTGTATTGCGAGGAGCTAAGTTTGGTGTTCTACACCAAAACAAATCCAAGAGTGAAAGTGCAGTTTTAAGTTTGGTGTTCCACCAAAGATATTCGTTATAATCACACTACACTCCAATGACAGATTGCTAGCTCCAACCAATCAGGGGAACCACTTAGCAGTAGTTTAGTCTGAAGTTAATTGTTATTTTGTTAATAACAACATATGAGGCTCTATGTAAGTATGCAATCTATTGTACTAGACAAAAGAACTAAGTTTGGTGTTCACACACCAAATTAAGTTCAGAAATTCACAAGCATACATGCAAGCTAACTATGTCTCAAGTGCTTTGGAAACAAGCAACTTCCAATAACTTTGCAGGAACCTTCTGAGGAAATATTGCACCATCATCCAAGGAAGTGAAGGAGCAAAAACTATGGATGAGGACAACAAGGGGATAGCAAGAAACCATCACCCAAAGGTTGTGTTGTTACTTAATTCCATATACTTAAAATGCTAAAAATTGGAAGTCTGAAGGAACTTGATTTATAGTTGCTCATTAGTTTAGATGATTAGAGTTTAATGTTGCTCTATTGCTTTTGTCATATGTGTGCTGTCCACGATACCTGCTGGATTTTCACCTTACTTACTTGTATGCTTGTCTCCTTTTTAATAAAAAGAGAATGTGTGTTATCAAAGACCAGAGTGGAATTCATATTGTGGAGTAAGTTCCTAGATTTGTGGTGTGATAATAGATTAGCTAAGTTGGTTCACCAATAAGGTGGGAAGGCAACTATCTGTCCTGAATCATATGCTTGAAACATACCCCATGAGACTAGCCAAATAACAAGATCCAAATAAAAGAAAAGGGAAAGAAAAATGAAAGTTAAGAATAAAAGAAAAAGAGTAAGAAATAAGGCTAGGCACCAGGGGTTGAATCTTGAGGCAAGTGTCTGTGGTGCTCCTGTGTAAGGGATCTACTTGGATGAATAAGCTCTTAGGGGTGCCTTATCACTTGGTAACTTGGGATTAACTAACTCGGGATTATCAGCTAAAAGTCCACTATCAAGAGTAACCCTTGCTACAGAACACTTAGTAACCCAAAGAGGTGCTGGACACCAAGGTCTCAAGAAAGAAAATAAACAAACCATGTGCCTGTGGTATGTATGTATGGGGGAAAGAGACTTGAGGGAGTACGTTCTTAGGGGTGTCTTAACACCTAGCACCTTGAATGAACTGGTTCGGGAGTGCTGGCTGAAAGCTTATCTTAAAGAGTCGCCCCCATACAGAGCATCTAGTTTAAGAACTCAAATAAGCCCTGAAATGACAAAAAGGATCAGAAAATAAGAGTCTCATAGGGTGCAGTCAAGTGAGCATTCCTGGACATGATAAAGGTCTGAAATCCAGTGAAGGAATGAACCTAAGTTGCTATGCATGAAACCACCATAAAACCAAGGACATAACTAACACAATAATGACTCACTTCTCTTAGCATTTCATTCATCATTCTCTTGTTCTAGTACTTGCTTAGGGACAAGCAAGCTTTAAGTTTGGTGTTGTGATGCCAGGGAATTTTGGCCAGTTTCACTGACCTTTTCTTTACTGTTTTAGGGTAATTTCATGCATTTTCTTAGGAAATAAGCAAGTTTTGGGTGGAATTTCACTTACATCTTGATTTAAGCATACATTGTGCACTTTACATGATTTCATGGGAATTTTGCATAAATTAGATGACAAATTGGATGATGCATGTCTCATGATGTGGATTAGAACTTTGATGCACTTTATTGCTTGATTTCAGGACAAAGGAAGCAAGAAAGAACCACGTTAGCAGCCACATTAGTCTAACTAACGTGACCACTAACGTAGAATGGGAGCTAGCTTGAAACGTTAATGAGAAAAGTAATCGCCAATAACATCCTCGAGGCCATCATAGCCCACGTTAAGAGTCACGTTAACTAAATTAACGTGAACTCTAACGTGGAAGAAAGAAAGTGGAGCCAACGTTAGTGACACTCACCTTTGTCACTAACGTTGGAATGAGCCACAATGAGCCACTATGAGCCACATTAACTTAGTTAACGTGGAAGCTAATGTTGAGGATAGGATGATGAGCCAACGTTAGTGACACTCACCTTTTTCACTAACGTTGGAGATGGCTATCATTACCACGTTAGAAGCCACATTAACTTAGTTAACGTGGACTCTAACGTGGGAAGTAGGGGCACCTTGGAATGTTAGTGACAAAGGTAAGTGTCACTAACGTTCTCGAAGAATTGGCAAGCCTACGTTAAGAGCCACGTTAACTAAGTTAACGTGAAATCTAACATAGGGGGAGGAAGGACTCTCAACGTTATTGGAAAAGGTGAGTCCCAATAACGTGTGTGAAGGATCAAGAGGCAACGTTAGTGGTCACGTTGATGCCACTAACGTTGAAGTTAACGTGGATCATCCCTGGGTGAGGAACGTTAGTGAAAAAGGTGAGTGTCACTAACGTTCTCGAAGAATTGGCAAGCCTACGTTAAGAGCCACGTTAACTAAGTTAATGTGGCTCATAGTGGCTCATTGTGGCTCATTCCAACGTTAGTGACACTTACCTTTGTCACTAACGTTGGCGATTGTTTGCTTTCTCTACGTGAACTTCCACGTTAACTAAGTTAATGTGGCTCATAGTGGCTCATTGTGGCTCATTCCAACGTTAGTGACACTTACCTTTGTCACTAACGTTGGCGATTGTTTGCTTTCTCTACGTGAACTTCCACGTTAACTAAGTTAATGTGGCTCATAGTGGCTCATTGTGGCTCATTCCAACGTTAGTGACACTTACCTTTGTCACTAACGTTGGCGATTGTTTGCTTTCTCTACGTGAACTTCCACGTTAACTAAGTTAATGTGGCTCATAGTGGCTCATTGTGGCTCATTCCAACGTTAGTGACACTTACCTTTGTCACTAACGTTGGCGATTGTTTGCTTTCTCTACGTGAACTTCCACGTTAACTAAGTTAATGTGGCTCATAGTGGCTCATTGTGGCTCATTCCAACGTTAGTGACACTTACCTTTGTCACTAACGTTGGCGATTGTTTGCTTTCTCTACGTGAACTTCCACGTTAACTAAGTTAATGTGGCTCATAGTGGCTCATTGTGGCTCATTCCAACGTTAGTGACACTTACCTTTGTCACTAACGTTGGCGATTGTTTGCTTTCTCTACGTGAACTTCCACGTTAACTAAGTTAATGTGGCTCATAGTGGCTCATTGTGGCTCATTCCAACGTTAGTGACACTTACCTTTGTCACTAACGTTGGCGATTGTTTGCTTTCTCTACGTGAACTTCCACGTTAACTAAGTTAATGTGGCTCATAGTGGCTCATTGTGGCTCATTCCAACGTTAGTGACACTTACCTTTGTCACTAACGTTGGCGATTGTTTGCTTTCTCTACGTGAACTTCCACGTTAACTAAGTTAATGTGGCTCATAGTGGCTCATTGTGGCTCATTCCAACGTTAGTGACACTTACCTTTGTCACTAACGTTGGCGATTGTTTGCTTTCTCTACGTGAACTTCCACGTTAACTAAGTTAATGTGGCTCATAGTGGCTCATTGTGGCTCATTCCAACGTTAGTGACACTTACCTTTGTCACTAACGTTGGCGATTGTTTGCTTTCTCTACGTGAACTTCCACGTTAACTAAGTTAATGTGGCTCATAGTGGCTCATTGTGGCTCATTCCAACGTTAGTGACACTTACCTTTGTCACTAACGTTGGCGATTGTTTGCTTTCTCTACGTGAACTTCCACGTTAACTAAGTTAATGTGGCTCATAGTGGCTCATTGTGGCTCATTCCAACGTTAGTGACACTTACCTTTGTCACTAACGTTGGCGATTGTTTGCTTTCTCTACGTGAACTTCCACGTTAACTAAGTTAATGTGGCTCATAGTGGCTCATTGTGGCTCATTCCAACGTTAGTGACACTTACCTTTGTCACTAACGTTGGCGATTGTTTGCTTTCTCTACGTGAACTTCCACGTTAACTAAGTTAATGTGGCTCATAGTGGCTCATTGTGGCTCATTCCAACGTTAGTGACACTCACCTTTGTCACTAACGTTGGAATGAGCCACAATGAGCCACTATGAGCCACATTAACTTAGTTAACGTGGAAGCTAATGTTGAGGATAGGATGATGAGCCAACGTTAGTGACACTCACCTTTTTCACTAACGTTGGAGATGGCTATCATTACCACGTTAGAAGCCACATTAACTTAGTTAACGTGGACTCTAACGTGGGAAGTAGGGGCACCTTGGAATGTTAGTGACAAAGGTAAGTGTCACTAACGTTCTCGAACCCACACTCTCACTTAACATTAACACCACTAACGTCCTGAGCTAAAGACCATGCCTACTTCACACTTTCTCTCTGCAAGTAAAGCTAAGCCCACTGCAGAAGATAACTGCTTCAAACTCAAGATCCAAAGGCCCATATCCAAGACTTGAAGAATCAACTAGAAGATCAGAAGAGTAGTATATATAGGGGTAGTTTTGAATTAGAAAGCAGCTTTGGAGAGTGAGGAATTTTGAGAACTATTCTCTTTAATATTTTACTTTCTCTGCACTTCTAGTTTTACTTTTCATAATGTATTTTCCATCTTTGTTTTCGATTTCCAGAGCTATGAACAACTAAACCCCTTTCATTGGGTTAGGGAGCTCTGTTGTAATTTGATGGATCAATATTAGTTTTCATTATTCTTCTTCTATCTTTTCTCTTGATTTTACTAGAAAGCTTTCAAGCTTCATCCAATTGGGTAGTTATCTTGGAAAAGAAGCTATTCATACTTGGATCTCTTCTGAACCTTGGAAGAGGAATGAAGAGATCATGCTAGAAATGCTTTCTCATGTTGGACCAAATTGGGGTTGGATGGATATGGTGACTATAATTCTACCAACACTTGATTTGGGGATGCATGTGGTATAATCAGTGACCATACTTCATCTCTTCTCATGAGCAATTGACCAAGGAATTGGCTATTGATCAAGATTTGAGAGATTGAATTACAAGGAATTGTAATTCGATCACTTAAGATTGCCAAGGAGATCAATGAACGCATTGATTGAGGAAGAGATGAAAATGAACTTGATCCGGAGAATGCAACATCTCCTAAGCC
This sequence comes from Arachis ipaensis, assembly GCF_000816755.2. NCBI lineage: Eukaryota > Viridiplantae > Streptophyta > Magnoliopsida > Fabales > Fabaceae > Arachis > Arachis ipaensis. The sequence continues at coordinate 68,432,935 of NC_029794.2, forward strand.
CAATGAATTCCCCATTTCTGATCTTACCCATTCTCTTTAATTTCTGCAATTTACTTTTCTGAGCATCTTCCCCATTCCTATTTAAGATTCTGCAATTTACTTTCCGCCATTTACATTCATCTCTTTATTTCCAGCAATTTACATTTTCTGCTATTTACTTTCCTGCCATTTAATTTTCTGCAAATCTCAAATCAAATTCTGCTTCGCTCAACTAGAACATTCCTCTAATTAAAGTTTCTTGTCCAATCAATCCCTGTGGGATTCGACCTCACTCTATTGTAAGTTTTTACTTGACGACAATTCGGTATACTTGCCGAAGGTAAATTGTTGAGAGACAAGTTTCTGTGCTATCATTAAGACTCAAGGATCTCCTTCTGTAACCATGGAGAGTAAGCATGAAAAGCTTCTCTCACTACAGAGTCAACCAAAGCCCCCACAGTCAAACTCTAAGTTTGGTGTTGAACCCCCACATTCAAACTCTAAGCTTAGTGTTGGGGGGTCCCAACAATGCTCTGAACATCTGTGAGGCTCCATGAGAGCTTACTGTCAAGCTATTGACTTTAAAGAAGCGCTTGTTGGGAGGCAACCCAATGTTATTTGATTATATCTATTTTCCATTGTTATTTCATGTTTTCTTTAGGTTGATGATCATGTGAAGTCACAAAAAACTGCTGAAAAATCAAAAACAGAATGAAAAACAGCAGAAGAAACAGCTCACCCTGGAGGAAGAACTTACTGGCATTTACACGCCAGTAAGAAGCATCAAACAGGCATTTAACGCCAGAAAGAAGCATCAAACTGGCGTTAAACGCCAGAAACAAGCACCAGACTGGTGTTTAACGCCAGAACAGAGCATGGAAGTGGCGTTAAACGCCATAAACAAGTAGCAAGCTGGCGTTTAATGCCAGACATGCACTCTGAGGGCGTTTTGCATGCCTAATTAGAGCAGGGATGCTAAGTCCTTGACCCCACTGGATCTGTGGACCCCACAGGATTCCCACCTACCACACCTCTTCTCCTTTCCTCCTCACACCTTTCCATAACACTCTTCCCCAAAATAACCTCCACCAATCACCTCCATTACTCCTCCAAAACCATCATACAACCCACCTACACCCACCCACTCAAATTCAAACCATCACTCCTTCCTTTTCACACATCATAACCACCTAAAACCCCCTTTGCCGAACCATTCACACACCTCTATCTTCTTCTTCGTCTACTACTTTCTTTCTTCTTTTGCTCGAGGACGAGCAAACCTTCTAAGTTTGGTGTGGTAAAAACGTTGCTTTTATTTTTCCATAACCATTTATGGCATCTAAGGCCGGAGAAACCTCTAGAAAAAGGAAAGGAAAGGCAATTGCTTCCACCTCCGAGTCATGGGAGATGGAGAGATTCATCTCAAAAGCCCATCATTAAGAAAAGGATGGAGCAAACAAGAGAGCCCACTCATGGACCTCAATAAGAGCATGAGGAAATTCCTCATTATGAAATCCCTGAGATGCCTCAAGGGATTCGCTTTCCTCCACAAAACTATTGGGAGCAAATTAACACTTCCCTAGGAGAATTAAGTTCCAACATGGGACAACTAAGGGTGGAGCACCAAGAGCATTCCATCCTCCTCCATGAAATTAGAGAAGATCAAAGAGCTATGAGGGAGGAGCAACAAGGGCAAGGAAGAGACATAGAGGAGCTGATGAGCGGATAATTTATACGCTTTTTGGCATTGTTTTTAGTATATTTTTAGTATATTTTAGTTAGTTTTTATTATGTTTTTATTAGTTTTTAAATAAAAATCACATTTCTGGACTTTACTATGAGTTTGTGTATTTTTCTATGATATCAGGTATTTTCTGGCTGAAATTGAGGGACCTGAGAAAAAATCTGATTCAGAGGCTGAAAAAGGACTGCAGATGTTGTTGGATTCTGACCTCCCTGCACTCGAAGTGGATTTTCTAGAGCTACAGAAGCCCAATTGGCGCGCTCTTAATTGCGTTGGAAAGTAGACATCCTGGGCTTTTTAGCAATATATAATAGTCTATACTTTGCCCGAGATTCGATGTGGTGGCAATACTTTTGTTCTTCTGAATGAATGCTTGAACAGTGCATATTTTTGAATTTGTTGTTTAAGAATGTTAAAATTTTTGGCTCTTGAAAGAATGATAGAAAAAGGAGAAATGTTTTTTGATGATCTGAAAAATCATAAAATTGATTCTTGAAGCAAGAAAAAGCAGTGAAAAGCTTGCGGAAAAAAAAAAAGATAAAAAAAGATAAAAAATGGCGAAAAATAAAAGAAAAAGAAAGAAAAAGAAAAGCAAGCAGAAAAAGCCAATAGCCCTTAAAACCAAAAGGCAAGGGTAATAAAAAGGATCCAAGGCTTTGAGCATCAGTGGATAGGAGGGCCTATAGGAATAAAATCCTGGCCTAAGCGGCTAAACCAAGCTGTCCCTAACCATGTGCTTGTGGCGTAAATGCGTCAAGTGAAAACTTGAGACTGAGCGGTTAAAGTCATGGTCCAAAGCAAAAGGAGTGTGCTTAAGAGATCTGAACACCTCTAATTGGGGACTCTAGCAAAGCTGAGTCACAATCTGAAAAGGTTCACCCAGTTTTGTGTCTGTGGCATTTATGTATCCGGTGGTAATACTGGAAAACAAAATGCTTAGGGTCATGGCCAAGACTCATAAAGTAGCTGGATAATTTATACACTTTTTGGCATTGTTTTTAGTATGTTTTTAGTATATTTTAGTTAGTTTTTAATATGTTTTTATTAGTTTTTAAATAAAAATCACATTTTTGGACTTTGCTATGAGTTTGTGTGTTTTTCTATGACTTCAGGTATTTTCTGGCTGAAATTGAAGGACCTGAGCAAAAATCTGATTCAGAGGCTGAAAAAGGATTGCAGATGCTGTTGGATTCTGACCTCCTTGCACTCGAAGTGGATTTTCTGGAGCTACAGATGTCCAATTGGCGCGCTCTCAATTGCGTTGGAAGGTAGACATCCTGGGCTTTCCAGCAATATATAATAGTCCATACTTTGCCCGAGAGATTGGATGGCCCAAACCGGCGTTCCAAGTCAGCACAAAAATTCTGGCGTCAAAACGCCAGAACTAGCATAAAAGCTGGAGTTAAACGCCCAAACTGGCACAAAAGCTGGCGTTTAACTCCAAGAAAAGTCTCTACACATGAAAGCTTCAATGCTCAGCCCAAGCACTCACCAAGTGGGCCCGGAAGAAGATTTATGCATTAATTACTTATTTTTGTAACCCTAGGCTACTAGTTTTCTTTAAATAGGACCTTTTGCTATTGTATTTTTCATACTTTTACACACTTGATCATACTTGGATAGACCTTTTCACGTTTGGGGGCTAGCCTCACGGCCATGCCTAGACTCTTTTGTTCTTATGTATTTTCAACGGTGGAGTTTCTACACACCATAGATTAAGGTGTGGAGCTTTGCTGTTCTTCATGAATTAATGCAAAGTACTACAATTTTTCTATTCAATTCACGCCTACTTCTTCTCTAAGATATCCATTCGTTCTTCAACTTGATGAATGTGATGATCCGTGACACTCATCATCATTCTCACCTATGAACATGTGCCTGACAACCACCTCTGTTCTACTAGCAATGGCTTGAATGCGTATCTCTTGGGTTTCTTCCAAGATTGGAACCTTCGTGGTATAGGCTAGAATTATTGGCGATCATTCTTGAGATCCGGAAAGTCTAACCTTGTCTGTGGTATTCTAAGTAGGATCTAGGAAGGGATGAATGTGACGAGCTTCAAACTCACGATTGTTGGGTGTGTGACAGACGCAAAAGGATCAATGGATCCTATTCCAACATGATCGAGAACCGACAGATGATTAGCCATGCGGTGACAGCGCATTTGGAACATTTTCACAGAGAGGACGGGAAGTAGCCATTGACAATGGTGATGCCAACATAAAGCTTGCCATGAAAGGGAGTATGAATGATTGGATGAAGGCAATAGGAAAGCAGAGGTTCAAGAGGAACAAAGCATTTTCATACGCTTATCTGAAATTCCTACCAATGAATTACATAAGTATCTCTATCTCTATCTTTATTATATATTTTATTTATCTTTTAAGTATCAATTCTCCATAACCATTTGAATCTGCCAGACTGAGATTTACAAGATGACCATAGCTTGCTTCAAGCCGACAATCTCCGTGGGATCAACCCTTACTCGCGTAAGGTTTATTACTTGGACGACCCAATGCACTTGCTGGTTAGTTGTGCGGAGTTGTGATAAAGAGTTGAGATTACAATTGTGCGTACTAAGTTGTTGGCGCCATTGATGATCACAATTTCGTGCACCAGGAGCTCAAGAGCACCATTGGTTCTTCAAGAAGAGGAAGACGCCACCCTCACTAAGGTGGACCCATTCCTTAATCTCCTTATTCTTATTTTCCTATTTTTCGTTTACTATGCTTCATGTTTGTTTATGTTTGTGTCTTTACTATATGATCATTAGTGTCTAAGTGTCTATGCATTAAAGTTATGAATGACCTATGAATCCATCACCTCTCATTAAAAATTTTGAATCCCTTTATTTTCTTTTCCACTCAATTTTTGAAAAATCACAAAAAAATTTTATAAAACCATAAAAATAAAAAATATTCTATGTTTCTTGTTTAAGTCTAGTGTCTAATTTTATGTTTGGTGTCAATTGCATGTCTTTATTCTTCTAATTTTCAAAAATTACATGTATTATGTTCGTCATTGATCTTCAAGATGTTCTTGATGATTTCCTTGCTCTGATCTTTAAATTATCTTGTTTTGTGTGTTTGGTTGTTTCTCACATGCATTTTTCAAATTGTTATAGTCCTTAGTATACAAACTTTTAAGTTTGGCGCCTTGCATGCATTATGTATTTGATCTTAGTTTTCCATGTTTAATTGTATTTTGATTGTTCCTCATTATTAAAAATCCAAAAATTTTTCAAAATTATGTCTTTTCAAGTCAATAATACAGAGAATTGAAGATTCAGAATATGTAGCAGAGGAATTACACAGAAAAAGCTGGGCGTTCAAAACTCCCAGTGAAGAAGGAAAACTGGCGTTTAAACGCCAGCCAGGGTACCTGGCTGGGCGTTAAACGCCCAAAAGGGTAGCATTTTGGGCGTTAAATGCCAGAATGGATACCACTCTGGGCGTTTAACGCCAGGATGACATAAGAGGGAAGATTTTGATTTTAATTCAAATTTTTTTCAAGTTTTCATAAGTTTTCAAAATCAAATCTTTTTCAAATCATATATTTTCAATAATATCTTTTCAAAATAAATTTTTTCCATTTTTTTTACTATTTTCGAAAATACTTGCTAACAATTAATGATTTGATTCAAAAATTTCAAGTATGTTACTTTCTTGTTAAGAAAGGTTTAATATCTGAATTATATATTTTAAATTTCTTGTTAGCCAAGTCATTAATTTTAAAGTCAAATCTTTTTAAATTGTTTTTCAATTATATCCTTTCAATCTTATCTTTTTAAAACCATATCTTTTCAATCATATCTTCTTAATCACATCTTTTTCAAAATAAATTTCAATCATATCTTTTTTGTTTCTAATTTCAAAAATCTTTTTCAAAAATCACTTAATAAATTTCTTTCCCAACTTTAATTCTCAAAAATCATCAATCAAATTTTCAAAATTTCTTTTAATTATTTCAAAATCTTTTACTTTAATTTCGAAAATTCTTCCCCTCTTCTCACATCCTTCTATTTAAAGGACTAACACTCCTCCACTATCAACAATTCAAACTCTATCCCTCTTGATAAGTTCGAATTCTTCTCTTTCTACCTTCTCCTTCTATTCTTTTTTTCCTCTAACACTTGAAGGAATCTCTATACTGTGACATAGAGGATTTCATACTTTCTTCTTCTCTTTTCATATGAGCAGAAGCAAGGACAAAGGCATTCTTGTTGAAGCTGATCCTGAACCTGAAAGGACCTTGAAGAGAAAGCTAAGAGAAGCTAAAGTACAACTCTCTATAGAAGACCTAACAGAACTTTTCAAACAAGAAAAAGACATGGCAGCCGAAAACAACAACAATGTCAACAATGCAAGGAAGGTGCTTGGTGACTTTACTGCACCTACTCCTGACTTCTATGGGAGAAGCATCTCAATCCCTACTATTGAAGCAAACAACTTTGAGCTTAAGCCTCAATTAGTTTCTCTAATGCAACAGAATTGCAAGTTTCATGGACTTCTATTGGAAGATCTTCATCAGTTCTTAGCTGAATTCTTACAAATCTGTGACACTGTCAAGACCAATGGGGTTGATCCCGAGGTCTATAGACTTATGCTTTTTCCCTTTGCTGTAAGAGACAGAGCTAGAACATGGTTGGATTCACAACCTAAAGAAAGCCTGAACTCTTGGGAAAAGCTAGTCAATGCCTTCTTGGCAAAGTTCTTTCCACCTCAAAAATTGAGTAAGCTTAGAGTGGAAGTCCAAACCTTCAGACAGAAGGAAGGTGAATCCCTCTATGAAGCTTGGGAAAGATACAAGCAATTAATCAGAAGGTGCCCTTCTGACATGCTTTCAGAATGGAGCATTATAGGTATCTTCTATGATGGTCTGTCTGAACTGTCTAAGATGTCATTGGACAGCTCTGCTAGAGGATCTCTTCATCTGAAGAAGACGCCTGTAGAAGCTCAGGAACTCATTGAGATGGTTGCAAATAACCAATTCATGTACACTTCTGAAAGGAACCCTGTGAATAATGGGACAAATCAGAAGAAAGGAGTTCTTGAGATTGATACTTTGAATGCCATACTAGCTCAGAATAAAATATTGACTCAGCAAGTCAATATGATTTATCAAAGTCTGTCTGGAATGCAAGCTGCACCAGGTAGTACTAAGGAAGCTTCATCTGAAGAAGAAGCTTATGATCATGAGAACCCAGCAATGGAAGAGGTGAATTACATGGGAGAACCCTATGGAAACACCTATAATCCTTCATGGAAAAATCATCCAAATCTCTCATGGAAGGACCAACAGAGGCCTCAACAAGGCTTCGATAACAATAATGGTGGAAGAAACAGGTTTAGCAATAGCAAACCTTTTCCATCATCTTCTCAGCAACAGACAGAGAATTCTAAGCAGAGCCACTCTGAATTAGCAACTGTAGTCTCTGATCTAATTAAAACCACTCAAAGTTTCATGACTGAAACAAGGTCCTCCATTAGAAATTTGGAGGCACAAGTGGGTCAGCTGAGTAAGAAAGTTACTGAACTCCCTCCTAGTACTCTTCCAAGCAATACAGAAGAGAATCCAAAAGGAGAGTGCAAGGCCATCACCATGACCCACACGGCCGAATCTAGAGAGGAGGAAGAGGTAGTGATCTCCACTAAGGAAGATCTCACTGGACGTCCACTGGCCTCCAAGGAGTTCCCTTATGAGGAACCATGGGAATCTGAGGTTCACACTGAGACCATAGAGATTCCATTGAATTTACTTCTGCCATTCATGAGCTCTGATGAGTATTCTTCCTCTGAAGAGGATGAAGATGTTACTGAAGAGCAAGTTGCTAAGTTCCTTGGAGCAATCATGAAACTAAATGCCAAGTTAATTGGTAATGAGACTTGGGAGGATGAACCCCCATTTCTCATCAAAGAACTGGATGACTTGACTAGGCAGAGATTACCCCAAAAGAGACAAGATCCTGGAAAGTTCTCAATACCTTGCACCATAGGCACCATGACCTTTGAAAAGGCTCTGTGTGACCTAGGGTCAAGCATAAACCTCATGCCTTTCTCTGTAATGGAGAAACTAGGAATTTTTGAGGTACAAACTGCAAGAATCTCATTAGAGATCGCAGACAATTCAAGAAAATAAGCTTATGGACTTGTAGAGGATGTCTTGGTAAAGGTTGAAGACTATTACATCCCTGCTGATTTCGTAATCTTAGAGACTGGGAAGTGTATGGATGAATCCATTATCCTTGGCAGACCCTTCCTAGCCACAGCAAAAGCTGTGATTGATGTTAACAGAGGAGAATTGGTCCTTCAAGAGAATGAGGACTCCCTTGTGTTTAAAGCTCAAGGATCTCCCTCTATAATCATGGAAAAGAAGCATGAAAAGCTTCTCTCAATGTAGATTCAAACAAAATCCCCACATTCAAACTCTAAGTTTGGTGTTGGGAGGCCATCATCATGCTCTGAGTATCTGTGAGGCTCCATGAGAGCCCACTGTCAAGCTATTGACATTAAAGAAGCGCTTGTTGGGAGGCAACCCAATTTTACTTATCTATGTTAAATTTCTATTTGTTATTTTATGTTTTCTGTAGGTTGATGATCATGTGAAGTCACAAAAACAATTGAAAAAGCAAATACAAACTAAAAAACAGAATGAAAAATAGCACACCCTAGAGGAGAAGACTACTGGCGTTTAAACGCCAGTAAAGGCAGCAGACTGGCGTTTAATGCCAGAAATGGGCAGCAACCTGGCGTTTAATGCCAGGATTGGCAGAAAAGGGCATTTTGCACGCCACTTGGTGCAGGGATGAAAAAATCCTTGACTCCTCAGGATCTGTGGACCCCACAGAATCCCCACCTACCCCACCTCTCTCTCTCTTCTTCACCCATTTGCCAATCACCTCAATACCTCTTCCCCAAAAAAATCCCTCACCTATCAAATCCTACCCTCTTCTCTATAAACCCTTCACCAATCCACATCAATCCATCATAAAACCCCACCTCCGAGTCATGGAAGATGGAGAGATTCATCTCAAGGGTGCATCAAGACCACTTCTATGAAGTCATGGCTAAGAAGAAGGTGATCCCCGAGGTCCCTTTCAAACTCAAAAAGGGTGAATATCCGGAGATCCAACATGAGATTCGAAGAAGAGGTTGGGAAGTTCTCACCAACCCCATTCAACAAGTCAGAATCTTAATAGTTCAAGAGTTCTATGCCAATGCATGGATCACCAAGAACCATGACCAAAGTGTGAACCCGGACCCAAAGAATTGGCTTACAATGATTCAAGGGAAATGCTTAGATTTTAGTCTGGAGAATGTAAGGTTGGCATTCAACTTACCCATGATGCAAGGAGATGCACACCCCTACACTAGAAGGGTAAACTTTGATCAAAGATTGGACCAAATCCTCATAGACATTTGTGGAGAAGGCGCTCAATGGAAGAGAGATTCAAGAGGGAAGCCGGTTCAACTAAGAAAGCATGACCTCAAGCCCGTGGCTAGGGGATGGTTGGAGTTCATCCAACGCTCAATCATTCCCATAAGCAACCGGTCTGAAGTTACTATAGACGGGGCGATCATGATCCATAGCATCATGATTGGAGAGGAAGTAGAAATTCATGAGGTTATATCCCAAGAACTCTACAAGGTGGCGGACAAGTCCTCCACTTTGGCAAGGTTAGCCTTCCCTCATCTCATTTGTCATCTTTGCAATTCGGCTGGAATTGACATAGAGGAAGACATCCTCATTGATGAGGACAATCCCATCACTAAGAAAAGGATGGAGCAAACAAGAGATCCCACTCATGGACAAGAGCATGAGGAAAATCCTCATCATGAAATCCCTGAGATGCCTCAAGGGATGCATATTCCTCCACAAAACTATTGGGAGCAAATCAACACCTCCCTAGGAGAATTGAGTTCCAATATGGGACAACTAAGGGTGGAGCACCAAGAGCATTCTATCCTCCTCCATGAAATTAGAGAAGACCAAAGAGTCATGAGAGAGGAGCAACAAAGGCAAGGAAGAGACATTGAGGAGCTCAAGCACTCCATAAGATCTTCAAAAGGAAGAACAAGCCGCCATCACTAAGGTGGACCCGTTCTTTAATTTCCTTGTTCTTTATTTTCTGTTTTTTTGAAATTTTATGCTTTATGTTTATCTATGTTTGTGTCTTTATTACATGATCATTTATGTCTTAAAGCTATGAATATGAATCCATCACCTTTCTTAAATGAAAAATGTTTTTAATTGAAAAAGAAAAAGAAGTACATGAATTTCGAATTTTAAAATAGTTTAATTATTTTGATGTGGTGGCAATACTTTTGTTCTTCTGAATGAATGCTTGAACAGTGCATATTTTTTAATTTGTTGTTTAAGAATGTTAAAATTGTTGGCTCTTGAAAGAATGATAGAAAAAGGAGAAATGTTATTTGATGATCTGAAAAATCATAAAATTGATTCTTGAAGCAAGAAAAAGCAGTGAAAAGCTTGCGAAAAAAAAAAGATAAATAAAAGATAAAAAAATGGCAAAAAATAAAAGAAAAAGAAAGAAAAAGAAAAGCAAGCAGAAAAAGCCAATAGCCCTTAAAACCAAAAGGCAAGGGTAATATAAAGGATCCAAGGCTTTGAGCATCAGTAGATAGGAGGGCCTACAGGAATAAAATCCTGGCCTAAGCGGCTAAACCAAGCTGTCACTAACCATGTGCTTGTGGCGTGAAGGTGTCAAGTGAAAACTTGAGACTGAGTGGTTAAAGTCGTGGTCCAAAGTAAAAAGAGTGTGCTTAAGAGCTCTGGACACCTCTAATTTGGGACTCTAGCAAAGCTGAGTCACAATCTGAAAAGGTTCACCCAGTTATGTGTCTGTGGCATTTATGTATCCGGTGGTAATACTGGAAAACAAAATGCTTAGGGTCACGGCCAAGACTCATAAAGTAGCTGTGTTCAAGAATCAACATACTTAACTAGGAGAATCAATAACACTATCTGGATTCTGAGTTCCTATAGAAGCCAATCATTCTGAACTTCAAAGGATAAAGTGAGATGCCAAAACTGTTCAGAAGCAAAAAGCTAATAGTCCCGCTCATCTAATTAATACTGATCTTCATAGATGTTTTTGGAATTCATTGTATATTCTATTCTTTTTATCCTATTTGATTTTTAGTTGCTTGGGAACAAGCAACAATTTAAGTTTGGTGTTGTGATGAGCGGATAATTTATACGCTTTTTGGCATTATTTTTAGTATGTTTTTAGTATATTTTAGTTAGTTTTTATTATGTTTTTATTATTTTTTAAATAAAAATCATATTTCTAGACTTTACTATCAGTTTTTGTATTTTTTTGTGATTTCAGGTATTTTCTGGCTGAAATTGAGGGACCTGAGCAAAAATCTGATTCAGAGGCTGAAAAAGGACTGCAGATGCTGTTGGATTCTGACCTCCCTGCACTCGAAGAGGATTTTCTAGAGCTACAGAAGCCCAATTGGCGCGCTCTCAATTGCATTGGAAAGTAGACATCCTGAGCTTTCCAGCAATATATAATAGTCTATATTTTTCCCGACATTTGATGGACCAAACTGGTGTTCGAAGTCAGCAAAAAAATTCTAGCGTCAAAACGCCAGAACTGGCATAAAAGCTGGATTTAAACGCCCAAATTGGCACAAAAGTTGGCATTTAACTCCAAGAAAAGTCTCTACACATGAAAGCTTCAATGTTCAGCCCAAGCACACACCAAGTGGGCCCGGAAGAAGATTTCTGCATTAATTACTTATTTCTGTAACCCTAGGCTACTAGTTTTCTATAAATAGGACCTTTTGCTATTGTATTTTTCATACTTTTACACACTTGATCATACTTGGATAGACCTTTTCACGTTTGGGGGCTGGCCTCACAGCCAAACCTAGACCTAGGGGTGTGCATGGTTCAGTTTTTCTATGAACTGAACCAAAACTGCACTAAACCATTTTAAATGGTTTAGAAACTGAACCAAACTGCTTTGTCACATATGAAACTGGTTCTAAACGAGTTTATAATACAGTGCACCAGTTTAAACTAGTTCATAAAAATAAAACTGGTTTTAATTAAAAAAACCAGTTTAAACTGGTTTATAGGCTAAAACTAGTTTTCACACTCCCCTCTCTCTCCCCCCCCTCTCCTCTCTCCTCCTCCTCCTTCTCTCACTCCTCTTTTCCTATCTTTCCTCCTCCTCTCTTTTTTCCTCTTCTATCTCTCTCTCCTTCTCTCTCTTATTTTGGAGAAAAGAGGGAGAGAAAGAGAAGAGGGATATAGAATGAGAAAATACTGAGAGAGAAAGAGAAAAGAAAGAAAGAAAGGAGAGAAAGAGAATAAGGAGAGAGAGAAAGGAGAAGAAAGAGAGAGAAAAGGAAAGAGAAAGAAGGGAAGGAGAGAGAGAGAAAAGGAGAGAGAAAGAAGAAAGAGAAAAAATGAGAGAGAGATAGAGAAAGAGGAAGAGAAAGGGGAGGGGGAGAGAGGACGGAGAGGAGAGAAACAACAGGGGAAAGAGGAAAAAGAGGAAGAGAGAGAGAATGGGGAAGGGAGAGAAAGAGAGAGAGATGAGGGGGAGAATGAGGAGAGAGAGACAGAGAGAGAAAGAGAGAGAGAGAGAGGAAGAAAGAGGGGAGGAGGAGAGCGAGAGAGGAGGGAGAGGAGAGAGAGAAAAAAGGGGAGAGAGAGGAGAAGAGAGAGAAGAAGGAAGGGAGAGGGAGGAGAGGGAGAGGGAAGAGGAGAGAGAGAGAGAGAAAGAGAGAGAGAGAGAGAAGGAGAGGAGGAGACAGAGAAGGAGGGAGACAAAGAGGAGGAGAAGAGAGAGAGAGAGAGAAAGAGAGAGAGAGAGAAAGAAAGAGAGAGAGAGAGAAAAGGGAGAGAAGGATGAAAGGGAAAAGAGAGAGAGAAGGGATATAGGAGGGGGAGAAAGAGGAGAAGAAGAGAGAGGAAGAAAAAGGAGAGGGAGAGAGAGAGAGGAGGGAGAGGAAAGAGAAAAAAAGGGAGAGAGAGAGAGAGAGGGGGGAGAGAGAGAGAGAGAAAGAGAGAGGAAAGGAAGAGAGGGAGAGAGAGGGTGATTTTTCATACAAACTATGGTTTCAGTTCAGTTTTTTATTTAAAAAACTGGTTTATTTAAAAAAATTTCAGTTCAGTTTCAATTCAGTTCAGTGAAACTAGTTTTTTTGCACACCCCTACCTAGACCCTTTTGTTCTTATCTATTTTCAACGGTGGAGTTTCTACACACCATAGATTAAGGTGTAGAGCTCTGCTATTCTTCATGAATTAATGCAAAGTACTACTGTTTTTCTATTCAATTCACGCCTACTTCTTCTCTAAGATATCCATTCGTTCTTCAACTTGATGAATGTGATGATCCGTGACACTCATCATCATTCTCACCTATGAACATGTGCCTGACAACCACCTATGTTCTACTAGCAATGGCTTGAATACATATCTCTTGGGTTTCTAATCCAAGATTGGAACCTTCGTGGTATAGGCTAGAATTATTGGCGGTCATTCTTGAGATCCGGAAAGTCTAAACCTTGTCTGTGGTATTCTGAGTAGGATCTGGGAAGGGATGAATGTGACGAGCTTCAAACTCGCGATTGTTGGGCGTGTGACAGATGCAAAAGGATCAATGGATCCTATTCCAACATGATCGAGAACCGACAGATGATTAGCCGTGCGGTGATAGCGCATTTGGAACATTTTCACTGAGAGGACGGGAAGTAGCCATTGACAATGGTGATGCCCAACATACATAAAGCTTGCCACGGAAGGGAGTATGAATGATTGGATGAAGGCAATAGGAAAGCAGAGGTTCAAGAGGAACAAAGCATCTTCATACGCTTATCTGAAATTCCTACCAATGAATTACATAAGTATCTCTATCTCTATCTTTATTATATATTTTATTTATCTTTTAAGTATCAATTCTCCATAACCATTTGAATCCGCCTGACTGAGATTTACAAGATGACCATAGCTTGCTTCAAGCCGACAATCTCCGTGGGATCGACCCTTACTCGCGTAAGGTTTATTACTTGGACGACCCAGTGCACTTGCTGGTTAGTTGTGCGGAGTTGTGATAAAAAGTTGAGATTACAATTGTGCGTACCAAGTTGTTGGCACCATTGATGATCAAAATTTCGTGCACCAGGAGCTCAAGAGCACCATTGGTTCTTCAAGAAGAGGAAGACGCCACCCTCACTAAGGTGGACCCGTTCCTTAATCTCCTTATTCTTATTTTCCTATTTTTCGTTTAATATGCTTCATGTTTATTTATGTTTGTGTCTTTACTATATGATCATTAGTGTCTAAGTGTCTATGCCTTAAAGTTATGAATGTCCTATGAATCCATCACCTCTCTTAAATGAAAAATGTTCTAAAAATAAAAGAACAAGAAGTACAGGGTTTCGAATTCATCCTTGAAACTAGTTTAATTATTTTGATGTGGTGACAATACTTTTTGTTTTCTGAATGAATGCTTGAATAGTGCATATGTCTTTTGAATTTGTTGTTTATGAATGTTAAATATGTTGGCTCTTGAAAGAATGATGAAAAAGGAGAAATGTTATTGATAATCTGAAAAATCATAAAATTGATTCTCGAAGCAAGAAAAAGCAGTGAATACAAAATCTTGCAAAAAAAAAGAGAAGGAAAAAAATGGCGAAAAAAAAAGAGAAAGAAAAAGAAAAAGCAATCAGAAAAAGCCAAAAGCTCTTTAAACCAAAAGGCAAGAGCAAAAAGCCAATAGCCCTTAAAACCAAAAGGCAAGGGTAAAACAAAACTATTCAAGAGGCAAATAGCTAATAGTCTCGCTCATCTGATAGGAGCTAAGTTTCATTGAAATTTTTGAATTTATAGTATATTCTCTTCTTTTTATCCTATTTGATTTTCAGTTGCTTGGGGACAAACAACAATTTAAGCTTGGTGTTGTGATGAGCGAATAATTTATACGCTTTTTGGCATTGTTTTTACATAGTTTTTAGTATGATTTAGTTAGTTTTTAGTATAATTTTATTAGTTTATAAATAAAAATCACATTTCTGGACTTTACTATGAGTTTGTGTGTTTTTCTATGATTTCAGGTATTTTCTGGCTGAAATTGAGGGACTTGAGCAAAGATCTGATTCAGAGGCTGAAGAAGGACTGCAGATGCTGTTGGATTCTGACCTCCCTGCATACAAAGTGGATTTTCTGGAGCTACAGAACTCTAAATGGCGCACTCGCAATTGCATTGGAAAGTAGACATCCAGGGCTTTCCAGCAATATATAATAGCTCATACTTTGCTCGAGTTTAGACGATGCAAACTGGCGTTCAACGCCAGCTCCCTGCCCTATTCTGGAGTTAAACGCCAGAAACAGGTTTTCAAAGCAGAGTTAAACGCCAGAAACAGGTTATAAACTGGCGTTCAACTCCAAGAGAAGCCTCTACACGTGTAAATCTCAATGCTCAGCCCAAGCACACACCAAGTGGGCCCCGGAAGTGGATTTCTGCATCAATTACCCATTTCTGTAAACCCTAGTAACTAGTCTGATATAAATAGGACCTTTTACTATTGTATTAGACATCTTTGATCAGTTTTATGCTATCTTAGACCTTTATGGGGGCTGGCCATTCGGCCATGCCTGGACCATTATCACTTATGTATTTTCAACGGTTGAGTTTCTACACACCATAGATTAAGGTGTAGAGCTCTGCTGTTCCTCATGAATTAATGCAAAGTACTATTGTTTTTCTATTCAATTCAAGCTTATTCCTATTCTAAGATATTCATTCGAACCCAAGAACATGATGAATGTGATGATTATGTGACGCTCATCACCATTCTCACCTATGAACGCGTGCCTGACAACCACTTCCGTTCTACATAAAGATGAGATAGAATGAGTATCTCTTAGGTATCTAATACAGGGGACCGAGTCCGAGATATTAGAATCTTCGTGGTATAAGTTAGAATCCATGGATGGCCATTCCTGAGATCCGAAAAGTCTAAACCTTGTCTGTGGTATTCCGA
>NC_029794.2:68448801-68460915 GCF_000816755.2 Arachis ipaensis
ACGCTTATCTGAAATTCTCACCAATGAATTACATAAGTATCTCTATCTTTATTTTATGTTTTATTTATAGTTTAATTATCAAATCTCTAAAACCATTTGAATCCGCCTAACTGAGAGTTACAAGGTGACCATAGCTTGCTTCAGGCGGACAATCTTCGTGGGATCGACCCTTACTCACGTAAGGTTTATTACTTGGACGACCCAATGCACTTGCTGGTTAGTTGTGCGAAGTTGTGACAAAGTGTGATTCACGTTTGAGAGCACCAAGTCTTTGGCGCCATTGTTGATGATCTCAATTTCGTACACCAGATAGTCCCAATGATCCCGTCATTTACCCAAAATTTCATGGTTAAAAATTTTGTAAACACCACCTCATAGAAGTCGTTAATAATTTTTCTTCCCAAAATGATGTTGTATGCAGTGGAGTCTTTAAGTACGATGAAGCATCCATGACCATTCTCTTCTTGCTGCCACTCCCTACACATATTGGGAGTCTGATGAAGAAATCCCCTAGACTAACCATACCATGTTAGTGGGTTAGGAGGTCCGCATCCTTGAGCCCTAGGGCGACAAAAGTATTTTGGAACATTATGTTGGAGTCGGCTCCTATGTCAACTAGGATTCTTTTCATGAGGCACATTCTCACTATGGCTGTGATGACCATGGGTGGATCATCGCTCATGTCTCCGAGTCGACAATCCTGTGGACCGAAGGTGAAATCTGGGAACGACGGTAGCTTCCAGTGATCCGAGGTGGTTGCTGCCAAGATTTTAAGCTCTTTCCTTTGTGAGGACCTAGACTTCTCCCTAGAGTGTCTGACCACGATGTTGACTACAATGGGGGGTCCCCGTCGATTTCTTCCCTTGGGAGTGCTCTGGAAGCCCTAGGTTGTGCCCTTCTTCTGTCTTTGGTGACCTTTCTCAGGTAAGCTTTCTTGGTTCGCGAATAATTTTGTGAATTCAAGAAGCTTTCCATCTCGGATGACCTGCTCCAGGGCATCTTTCTGATCGAAACAGTCTTAAATTATGTGCCCGTAACCCTGGTGATAATCACAGTATGAGGACTTGTCCCCCCCAGTTCATTGTTTAAGTTGCCTGGCTTTCGGGATGAAGCCCTGATCAACTATCTACTGGTAGACTTTCAATATCGGGGCTATCAAGGGGTGTAATTAATAAACTTTCCAATTTTCAGGGACCTGGGAGTCTTTCTTGCCTGGTCCTTGGGTCCTTCACTGGTTGGGTGTCAGGTCCGACCTATTGTTGAGGTGCTATAGTGGTGTTCGTTTCTTGGCCACCACGACCTGGCTTATTTTCTTGTCATTTATGTGCTTGGTGCGGAATTTATAACCCACAAACTAACCAGCAAGTGCACCGTGTCGTACCAAGTAGTACCTCAAGTGAATGAGGGTCGATCCCATAAGGATTGATAGACTAAGCAATAATGATTGCGTGATTTACTTAGTTAGACAAACAGAAAAGAGTGTTTTGAGAGTTCAAAAGCATTAACAGTAAATTCAGAATATCAGAAAGCAAACAGTAAACGGTTTGTGAAATATATGGAGAAAACGGTTAAGGTTTCAGAGATATTTATTTTCCGGATTAACTTTTCTTACCAACTATTTTAATTATGCAAGATTCAATTCATGGCAAACTATATGTGACTAAACCTTAATTCCTTAGACCTTTTCAGTCTCCTCTAACCTTCATCAACCGCTAATTCCTTTATCACTTGATTCTAATTAGAGGGTTAAGTTTAATTCTAGTTTATATGACACAGAAATCCTAATTATCCAAATATAAGAGTATTATATGTCACGTATCCCGTTAAGTCCAGGTAATTAGAAATTTAGGAGAAATTGTTTTCAAGCTGTTGTTCAAGCAAAGAGCTTTTCCAAGTTTTACAAGAACTCAATTAGAACAAGGGTCATACTTTCGTTCCACCCAAATTCATAAGATAAAGAACGAAAATAATTATTGAAATTGAAATCAATACATGAATTAAAATAGAACAATAATAGTATTAATCCATAGAATAAACAGAGCTCCTAACCTTAACAGTGGAGGTTTAGTTGCTCATGGTTTAGAGAGAAAACAAGGATTTGGTAAAACTATAAAGTGCGGAATGAGGTATGAAAGGAGACAAGAGACGAGCCCAAAGGGCTGATTCTTTTCCCTTTAATATATCTAATCCTAATTAATATAAAATGTATTTTCTAAAAACTAAATCATATATTTTCCTATTTATAAATAAATTAAAGTTTTAATCAAAATCAAATAGGATCTTCGTGCATCTTCAATTTAGACATGGGAAGCATTGTGAAAATTGAAGTTAGACTTGAACCTAGCAGCAAGAAGTTGGTTGTGTCGATGATCACTGGCGCCTAACTTGGAGGATGCAGCAAGGAATGAGTGTGAGGGTTGTGTTTGGCGCCTAACTTGAGAAACTCCAAGTTAGGCACCACCTTGGCAGTGAACACTTGAAGCTTTTCTCTTGTCCTGGCGCCTAACTTGGGAAAAACCATGTTAGGGGCCACCTATACAGCATGCAATTAACTTGTGAAGTTTGTCTTGGCACCTAACTTGTAAGTCACACTTTTCACAACTCGTACCACTAACTAGCAAGTGCACTGGGTCGTCCAAGTAATACCTTACGTGAGTAAGGGTCGATCCCACGGAGATTGTCGGCTTGAAGCAAGCTATGGTTATTTTGTAATTCTTAGTCAAGAAATTCATAATAAAAATGATTAGGTTTATGAAAAGTAAATATCATAAATTAAATGATACTTGTTATGCAGTAATGGAGAACAGATTGAGGATTTGGAGATGTTCTGTCTTCTGAATCTCTGCTTTTCTACTGTCTTTTTCTTCACGCATGCAAGGCTCCTTCCATGGCAAGCTATATGTTGGTGGATCACCGTTGTCAATGGCTACCATCCGTCCTCTCAGTGAAAATGGTCCAAATGCACTGTCACTGCACGACTAATATTCTGTCAGTTCTCACTCATATTGGAATAGGATCCATTGATCCTTTCGCGTCTGTCACTACGCCCAGCACTCGTGAGTTTGAAGCTCATCACAGTCATCCCATCCCAGATCCTACTCGGAATACCACGGACAAGGTTTAGACATTCTGGATCTTAGGAATGGCCGCCAATAGTTCTATCTTATACCACAAAGACTTTGATCTCACGGATTTGAATGCTCTGTTGTCAGAAGATGCAATTAAACATGTGAACCAGGAATCAAAGAGATACACACTCAATCTAAGGTAGAACAGAAGTGGTTGTTAGGCATGCGTTCATAGGTTGAGAATGGTGATGAGTGTCATGGATCATCACATTCATCAGAGTGAAGTGCGTGTGAATATCTTAGAATAGAAACAAGCGTGATTGAATGAAAAACAGTAGTAATTGCATTAATTCATCGAAACACAGTAGAGCTCCTCACCCCCAACCATGGGGTTTAGAGACTCATGCCATCAGAAATACAATATGAAGTGTAAAAATGTCATGAGGTACAAAATAAATCTCTAAAAGTAGTTTTTATACTAAAGTAATAACCTAGGTTTACAGAAAATGGGTAAACTAAGATAAATAGTGCAGAAATCCACTTCTGGGGCCCACTTGGTGTGTGCTTGGGCTGAGCATTGAAGCTTCCATGTGTAGAGACTTTTCTTGGAGTTAAACACTAAGTTGCTTCCTGTTTCTGGCATTTAACTCTAGTTTTTATGCCAGTTCTGGCGTTTAACACCAGAATAGGGTAAAGACTAGGCGTTAAACGCCAATTTGTGTCATCAAAACTTGGGCAAAGTATGGACTATTATATATTGATGGAAAGCCCTGGATGTCTACTTTCCAACGCAATTAAGATTGCGCCAAATGGGCTTCTGTAACTTCAGAAAATCCAT
Organism: Arachis ipaensis; assembly: GCF_000816755.2. NCBI lineage: Eukaryota > Viridiplantae > Streptophyta > Magnoliopsida > Fabales > Fabaceae > Arachis > Arachis ipaensis. The sequence goes on from NC_029794.2 coordinate 68,452,708, forward strand.
CTCGAGTGCAGGGAGGTCAGAATCCAACAGAATCTGCAGTCCTTTTTCAGCCTCTGAATCAGATTTTTGCTCATGTCCCTCAATTTCAACCAGAAAATACCTGAAATTACAGAAAAGTACACAAACTCATAGTAAAGTCTAGAAATGTGATTTTTGCATAAAAACTAAAAAAAATATACTAAAAACTAACTAAATCATACTAAAAACTACCTAAAAACAATGCCAAAAGGCGTATAAATTATCCGCTCATCATAACACCAAACTTAAATTGTTGCTTGTCCCCAAGAAACTGAAAATCAAATAGGATAAAAAGAAGAGAACATACTATAAATTCCAAAATATCAATGAAACTTAGCTCCAATTAGATGAGCGGGACTAGTAGCTTTTTGCCTCTGAACAGTTTTGGCATCTCACTTTATCCTTTGAAGTTCAGAATGGTTGGCATCTATAGGAACTCAGAATCCAGATAGTGTTATTGATTCTCCTAGTTCAGTATGTTGATTCTTGAACATAGCTACTTTATGAGTCTTGGCCGTGGCCCTAAGCACTTTGTTTTCCAGTATTACCACCGGATACAAAAATGACACAGACACATAACTGGGTGAACCTTTTCAGATTGTGACTCAGCTTTGCTAGAGTCCCCAATTAGAGGTTTCCAGGGTTCTTAAGCACACTCTTTTTGCTTTGGATCACGAATTTAACCGCTCAGTCTCAAGCTTTTCACTTGACACCTTCATGCCACAAGCACATGGTTAGGAACAGCTTGGTTTAGCCGCTTAGGCCGGGATTTTATTCCTTTGGGCCCTCCTATCCATTAATGCTCAAAGCCTTGGATCCTTTTTATTACCCTTGCCTTTTGGTTTAAAGGGTTACTGGCTTTTTGCTCTTGCCTTTTGGTTTAAAGAGCTATTGGCTTTTTCTGCTTGCTTTTCCTTTTTCTTTATTTTAAATTTTTTTTCGCAAGCTTTATTCTTCACTGCTTTTTCTTGCTTCAAGAATCAATTTTATGATTTTTCAGATTATCAATAACATTTCTTCTTTTTCGTTATTCTTTCAAGAGCCAACAATTTTAACAATCATAAACAAAAAATTCAAAAGACATATTGGTGCGCAGAAATTGTGATTACACTTTGATTATGTAAAATATATTGCTCTTTCTTTCCCTGGCAATGGCACCAAAAACACTATGCCAATACCATGGTTCACAACTTCGCACAACTAACCGGCAAGTGCACTGGGTCGTCCAAGTAATACCTTACGTGAGTAAGGGTCGAATCCCATGGAGATTGTTGGTATGAAGCAAGCTATGGTCACCTTGTAAATCTCAGTCAGGCGGATATAAAATAGTAATGGGGTTTTCGAAATTAATTAATAAAATAAGGATAGAAATACTTATGTAACTCATTGGTGAGAATTTCAGATAAGCGTATGGAGATGCATTCGTTCCTCTGAACCTCTGCTTTCCTGCTGTCTTCATCCAATCAATCTTACTCCTTTCTATGGCTGGCTTTATGTAAGGATGTCACCGGTGCCAATGGCTACTTTCGATCTCTCTCAGGAAAATGGTCCAAATGCTCAGTCACAGCAGGGCTAATCGTCTGGAGGCATCACCCTTGTCGTTGGTTGCATCCTATTCCTCTCTGTGAAAATGGTCCGATGCGCTGTCACTGCAAGTCTAATCATCTTGGAGGTTCTCGATCATACTGGAATAGGATTTACTATCCTTTTGCGTCTGTCACTATGCCCAGCACTCGCGAGTTTGGAGTTCGTCACAGTCATTCAATCCCAGAGTCCTACTCGGAATACCACGGATAAGGTTTAGACTTTCTGGACTCTCATGAATGCCGCTATCAATCTAGCTTATACCACGAAGATTCTGATTAAGAGATCTAAGAGATACTCATTCAATCTAATGTAGAACAGAAGTGGTTGTCAGGCATGCGTTCATAGGGAATGATGATGATTGTCACATTCACCACATTCAGGTTGAAGTGCGAATGAATATCTTAGAAGCGGAATAAGTTGAATTGAATAGAAAACAGTAGTACTTTGCATTAATCTTTGAGGAACAGCAGAGCTCCACACCTTAATCTATGGAGTGTAGAAACTCTACCGTTGAAAATACATAAGTGATAATGGAGTTCATTGGTCTCGGCCCCAGAGGGGAACCGGAGTAACCAAGACTGATCAAAAGATGTCTAATACAATAGTAAAAAGTCCTATTTATAATAAACTAGCTACTAGGGTTTACAGAAGTAAGTAATTGATGCATAAATCCACTTCTGGGGCCCACTTGGTGTGTGCTTGAGCTGAGCTTGAAGTCTACACGTGGAGAGGTCATTCTTGGAGTTGAACGCCAGCTTTTGTGTCAGTTTGGGCGTTGAACTCCACTTTGCAGCTTGTTTCTGGCGCTGGACGCCAGAATTGGGCAGAGAGCTGGCGTTGAACGCCATTTTGCGTCATCTAAACTTGGGCAAAGTATGGACTATTATATATTTCCAGCAAGCCCTGGATGTCTACTTTCCAACGCAATTGAAAGCGCATCATTTTGAGTTCTGTAGCTCCAGAAAATCCATTTTGAGTGCAGGGAGGTCAGAATCCAACAGCATCAGCAGTCCTTCTTCAACCTCTGAATCTGATTTTGGCTCAAGTCCCTCAATTTCAGCCAGAAAAATACCTGAAATCACAGAAAAACACACAAACTTATAGTAAAGTCCAGAAATGTGGATTTAACATAAAAACTAATGAAAACATCCCTAAAAGTAACTAGATCCTACTAAAAACATACTAAAAACAATGCCAAAAAGCGTATAAATTAGTCCTTCTTCCCTTACTAACATGTCCTCTACTTGTCCATAAGCCTATTTTCTTGAATTATCTGCCATCTCTAATGAGATTTTAGCAGCTTGCACCCCATAGATTCCCAGTTTCTCTATTACAGAGAGGGGCATGAGGTTTATTCCTGAACCAAGGTCACACAGAGCCTTAAAGATCATGGTGCCTATGGTACAAGGTATTATGAACTTTCCAAGATCCTGTTTCTTCTGAGGCAATGTCAGTTGATCCAGATCACTTAGTTCATTGGTGAACAAGGGAGGTTCATCTTCCCAAGTTTCAATACCAAATAATTTGGCATTCAGCTTCATGATTGCACCAAGAAACTTGGCAGTTTGCTCTTCAGTAACATCCTCATTCTCTTCAGAAGAGGAATACTCATCAGAGCTCATGAATGGCATAAGGAGGTTCAATGGAATCTCTGTGGTCTCTAGATGAGTCTCAGATTCCTTTGGTTCCTCAGAGGGAAACTCCTTATTAATCACTGGATGTCCCAGGAGGTCTTCCCCTGTGGGATTCACGTCCTCCTCTCCCTCTTTGGGTTTGGCCATTTTGGTTATGTCAATGGTCTTGCACTCTCCTTTTGGATTTTCTTCTGTGTTGCTTGGGAGAGTACTATGAGGGATTTCAGTGATCCTTTTACTCAGCTGGCCTATTTGTGCTTCCAAATTTCTGATGGAGGATCTTGTTTCATTCATGAAACTCACAGTGGCCTTAGATAGATCAGAGACTAGATTTGCTAAGCTAGATAGATTCTGCTCAGAATTCTCTGTCTGTTGCTGAGTGGATGATGGAAAAGGCTTGCTATTGTTAAACCTGTTTCTTCTACCATTATTAAAGCCTTGTTGAGGCTTTTGATCCTTCCATGAGAAATTTGGATGATTTCTCCATGATGGATTATAGGTGTTTCCATAAGGTTCACCTAAGTAATTCACCTTGGGTTGAGAATCCAACCACACTCTAGCTCTGTCTCTTACAGCAAAAGGGAAAAGCATGAGCCTGTAGACTTCAGGATCTACTCCATTAGTCTTAACAGTATCACATATCTGCAAGAATTCAGTCAAGAACTGAAAAGGATCTTCAGATGGAAGTCCATGGAACTTGCAGTTCTGCTGCATCAAAGAAACTAGCTGAGGTTTCAGCTCAAAGTTGTTTGCTCCAATGGCAGGAATGGAGATGCTTCTTCCATGTAAATTGGAATTAGGTGCAGTAAAGTCACCAAGCATTCTCCTTGCATTATTGTTGTTGGGTTCGGCTGCCATCTCCTTTACTTGTTCGAAATTTTCAATAAGGTTGTCTCTGGATTGTTGTAATTTAGCTTCTCTTAGTTTTCTCTTCAGAGTCCTTTCAGGTTCTGGATCAGCTTCAACAAGAATGCCTTTTTCTTTGTCCCTGCTCATAAGAAAGAGAAGAGAAAAAGAAAAGAAGAGGAATCCTCTATGTCACAGTAAAGAGGTTCCTTAATGTTAGTAGAAAAAGAAAAGGAATAGCGGTGAAGAAGAATGAAGAAAAAAATTCGAACACAGATAGAAGATGGGGTTCAAATTTGGTGAGTGATGTGAGGAAGAGATGTTAGTAGATGAATAAATAAATAGAAGGGGATGAGAGGAGGAGAGAATTTTCGAAAATAATTTTTGAAAAAGAGTTGGTGATTTTCGAAAATTGTTTTTGAAAAAGGTTAGTAGTTTTTCGAAAATTCAAATAAAAAATAAAATAATAAGTTAATTAAAAAGAAATTTTGAAAAAGGTGGTAGATATTTTCGAAAATTAGAGAGAGAGAGAGAGTTAGTTAGGTGGTTTTGAAAAAGATAAGAAACAAACAAAAAGTTAGTTAGTTAGTTAAAACAAATTTTGAAAATCAATTTTTGAAAAGATAAGAAGATAAGAAGTTAGAGAAGATATTTTGAAATCAAATTTTTGAAAAAGATAAGAAGATATTTTTGAAAAGATAGGATTGAAATTAGTTTTGAAAAAGGTTTGATTTTTAAAATCACAATTAATGACTTGATTCACAAGAAATCACAAGATATGATTCTAGAACTCAAAGTTTGAATCTTTCTTAACAAGCAAGTAACAAACTTGAAATTTTTTGAATCAAAACATTAATTGTTATTGTTATTTCCGAAAATTATGATGTAAAATTAAGAAAAAGATTTTTGAAAAATATTTTAAAAATGTTTCGAAAATAACAAAAAAAAATTGAAAAAAGATTTGATTTTTGAAAAAGATTTTGAAAAAGATAAGATTTTTTTAAATTGAAAATTTAATTTGACTCATAAAAACAACTAGATTTTAAAAATTTTTGAAAAAGTCAAATCTAATTTTCGAACCATTGAGGTGATTAGTTGAAGACCAATCCCAAAGCAGTTTGGGTATGGCTTTACAGCCAAATAGGATTCAACATGTTTCATGAAACACTAGAATTCATTCTTAAAAATTCTGAAGAAGAAATAATATTTTTGAAAACATTTTTATTTATTTATTTTTTCGAAAACAAAAGAGAAATTTTTGAAAGATTTTTGAAAAATTTTTGAAAATAAAATAAGAAGAAAATTACCTAATCTGAGCAACAGGATGAACCATCAGTTGTTCAAACTCGAACAATCCCCGGCAACGGCGCCAAAAACTTGGTGCGCAGAAATTGTTATTACACTTTGATTATGTAAAATTCATTGCTCTTTCTTTCCCTGGCAATGGCACCAAAAACACTATGCCAATACCATGGTTCACAACTTCGCACAACTAACCAGCAAGTGCACTGGGTCATCCAAGTAATACCTTACGTGAGTAAGGGTCGAATCCCACAGAGATTGTTGGTATGAAGCAAGCTATGGTCACCTTGTAAATCTCAGTCAGGCGGATATAAAATAGTAATGGGGTTTTCGAAATTAATTAATAAAATAAGGATAGAAATACTTATGTAACTCATTGGTGAGAATTTCAGATAAGCATATGGAGATGCATTCGTTCCTCTGAACCTCTGCTTTCCTGCTGTCTTCATCCAATCAATCTTACTCCTTTCTATGGCTGGCTTTATGTAAGGATGTCACCGGTCCCAATGGCTACTTTCGATCTCTCCCGGGAAAATGGTCCAAATGCTCTGTCACAGCACGGCTAATCGTCTGGAGGCATCACCCTTGTCGTTGGTTGCATCCTATTCCTCTCTGTGAAAATGGTCCGATGCGCTGTCACTGCATGACTAATCATCTTGGAGGTTCTCGATCATACTGGAATAGGATTTACTATCCTTTTGCGTCTGTCACTACGCCCAGCACTCGCGAGTTTGGAGTTCGTCACAGTCATTCAATCCTAGAGTCCTACTCGGAATACCACGGACAAGGTTTAGACTTTCTGGACTCTCATGAATGCCACCATCAATCTAGCTTATACCACGAAGATTCTGATTAAGAGATCTAAGAGATACTCATTCAATCTAATGTAGAACGGAAGTGGTTGTCAGGCATGCGTTCATAGGGAATGATGATGATTGTCACGTTCACCACATTCAGGTTGAAGTGCGAATGAATATCTTAGAAGCGGAATAAGTTGAATTGAATAGAAAACAGTAGTACTTTGCATTAATCTTTGAGGAACAGCAGAGCTCCACACCTTAATCTATGGAGTGTAGAAACTCTACCGTTGAAAATACATAAGTGATAATGGAGTTCATTGGTCTCGGCCCCAGAGCGGAACCGGAGTAACCAAGACTGATCAAAAGATGTCTAATACAATAGTAAAAAGTCCTATTTATAATAAACTAGCTACTAGGGTTTACAGAAGTAAGTAATTGATGCATAAATCCACTTCCGGGGCCCACTTGGTGTGTGCTTGGGCTGAGCTTGAAGTCTACACGTGGAGAGGTCATTCTTGGAGTTGAACGCCAGCTTTTGTGCCAGTTTAGGCGTTGAACTCCATTTTGCAGCTTGTTTCTGGCGCTGGACGCCAGAATTGGGCAGAGAGCTGGCGTTGAATGCCAGTTTGCGTCATCTAAACTTGGGCAAAGTATGGACTATTATATATTTCTGGAAAGCCCTGGATGTCTACTTTCCAACGCAATTGGAAGCGCGCCATGTTGAGTTCTGTAGCTCCAGAAAATCCATTTTGAGTGCAGAGAGGTCAGAATCCAACAGCATCAGCAGTCCTTCTTCAACCTCTGAATCTGATTTTAGCTCAAGTCCCTCAATTTCAGCCAGAAAATACCTGAAATCACAGAAAAACACACAAACTCATAGTAAAGTCCAGAAATGTGGATTTAACATAAAAACTAATGAAAACATCCCTAAAAGTAACTAGATCCTACTAAAAACATACTAAAAACAATGCCAAAAAGCGTATAAATTATCCGCTCGTCACATATGCACTGTTCAAGCATTCATTCTGAAGGCAGAAAGTATTATCACCACATCAAAATAATTAAACTAATCTCAAGGATTAATTTGAAATTCATGTACTTCTTGTTCTTTTGTAATTAAAGCATTTTTCATTTAAGAAACGTGATGGATTCATAGGACATTCATAGCTTTAAGACATAGACACTTGAACACTAACGATCATGTAATAAAGACACAAACATGAATAAACATAGAGCATAGTAAACGAAAAAGAGAAAAGTAAAGAACAAGGAAATTAAAGAACGGGTCCACCTTAGTGATGGCGGCTAGTTCTTCCTCTTGAAGATCTTATGGAGTGCTTTAGCTCCTCAATGTTTCTTCCTTGCGTTTGTTGCTCCTCCCTCATAGCTCTTTGATCTTTTAAAATTTCATGGAGGAGGATAGAATGCTCTTGGTGCTCCACTCTTAGTTGTCCCATGTTGGAACTCAATTCTCCTAGGGAGGTGTTAATTTGCTCCCAATAATTTTGTAGAGGAAAGTGCATCCCTTGAGGCATCTCAGGGATTTCATGACGAGGAATTTCCTCATGATCCTGTTGAGGTCCATGAGTGGGCTCTCTTGTTTGCTCCATCCTTTTCTTAGTGATGGGTTTATGAAATGAATCTCTCCATCTCCCATGACTCGGATGTGGAAGCAATTGTCTTCCCTTTCCTCTTTCTAGAGGTTTCTCCGGCCTTTGGTACCATTAATGGTTATAGAAAAACAAAAAAGCAATGCTTTTACCACACCAAACTTAAAAGGTTTGCTCCTCCTCGAGCAAAAGAAGAAAGAAAGTAGTAGAAGAAGAAAAAAATTAGAGGAAAAGGGGGGAGATATGTGGTTCGGCCAAGGGGTAGAAGTAGTGGTTGTAATGTGTGAAAATGGAGGAGTGGTGAGGGGTTTATATAGGGGTAGGGGGAGGTGATTGGTGAAGGGTATTTGGGAAAGAGTGTTATGAAAAGGTGGGAGAGAGAGAGAGAGAGAGAGAGAGAGAGAGAGAGAG
>NC_029794.2:68460983-68475304 GCF_000816755.2 Arachis ipaensis
ACAGATCCTGAGGGGTCAAGGACTTATCATCCCTGCTCCATTTAGGCATGCAAAACGCCCATAGAGTGCAATCCTAGCGTTAAACGCCAGGTTGCTGCTTGTTTCTGGCGTTTAACGCCAGCTTTTCTCCCTTTATTGGCGTTTAACGCCAAGTTAGTGCTTGTTTCTGGTGTTAAACGCCATACTGTAGCTTGTTTCTGGCGTTTAACGCCAGCTTGATGCTTCTTTCTGGCGTTAAACACCAGTCTGATGCTTCTTACTGGCGTTTAAATTCCAGTAAGCTCTTCCTCCAGGGTGAGCTGTTTTTAATGCTGTTTTTTATTTTGCTTTGATTTTTGTGACTCCACATGATCATCATCCTAAAGAAAACATACAATAAAAATGAAAAAATAGAAAATTAACACAGATAAGTAAAAATTGGGTTGCCTCCCAATAAGCGCTTCTTTAATGTCTTTAGTTGGACCTTACTGAGCTTTTAATCTAGTTTTAGCTTTGAGCATTCTTTCTCAACATTGCTTTCAAGATAATGCTTGACTCTCTTTCCATTAACAATGAACTTCTTATTAGAATCAATGTCTTGAAGCTCCACATAACCATATGGTGACACACTTGTAATCACATATGGTTCCCTCCACCGGGATTTCAGTTTCGCGGAGAATAATCTGAGCCTAGAGTTAAACAACAGAACCTTTTGTCCTGGTTCAAAGATTCTGGATGATAGTTTCTTATCATGCCACCTTTTTGCTTTCTTATTGTAAATTTTTGTATTTTCGAAAGCATTGAGTCTAAATTCCTCTAGCTCATTTAACTGGAGTAATCTCTTCTCTCCAGCTAACTTAGCATCCAGGTTTATGAATCTGGTTGCTCAGTAGGCCTTATGCTCCAGTTTCACAGGCAAATGACAGCCCTTACCATACACAAGCTGGTATGGAGAAGTCCCTATAGGAGTCTTGAATGCTGTTCTGTATGCCCACAGAGCCTCATCCAAGCTTCTTGCCCAATCCCTTCTACGGGTACTTACAGTCCATTCCAGGATTCTTTTTAGTTCTCTATTAGAGACTTCAGCCTGCCCATTTGTCTGTGGATGATATGGAGTTGCTACTTTGTGGCTAATTCCATATCGGACCATAGCAGAGTAAAGCTGTTTATAGCAGAGTGCCCCCATCACTGATTAGTGCTCTAGGTACACCAAACCTGCTGATGATATGTTTCTGGAGGAACTTCAGCACTGTCTTAATATCATTAGTGGGTGTTACAATGGCCTCTACCCATTTGGATACATAGTCGACTGCCACTAGAATATAAGTGTTTGAGTATGATGGTGGGAACGGCCCCATGAAGTCAATACCCCATACATCAAACAACTCAATCTCTAAGATCCCTTGCTGAGGCATGGCGTAACCATGAAGCAGATTACCAGCTCTCTGGCAGCTGTCATAGTTACGCACAAACTCTCGGGAGTCTTTATAGAGAGTAGGCCAGTAGAAGCCACATTGGAGGACTTTTGTGGCTGTTCGTTCACCTCCAAAATGTCCTCCATATTGTGATCCATGACAATGCCATAAGATCTTCTGTGCTTCTTCTCTAGGCACACACCTATGGATTATTCCGTTTGCACATCTCTTAAAGAGATATGGTTCATCCCACAAGTAGTACTTTGCATCAGTAATTAATTTTTTTATTTGTTGCTTGTTGTACTCCTTGGGTATGAATCTTGCAGCTTTATAGTTTGCAATGTCTGCAAACCATGTTGTTTCCTGAATGGCAAACAATTGCTCATCCGGAAAGGTTTCAGAGATCTCAATAGAGGGAAAGGACGCCCCTTCTACTGGTTCTATCCGGGACAGATGATAAGCAACTTGGTTCTCTGTCCCTTTTCTGTCTCTTATTTCTATATCAAACTCTTGCAGAAGCAACACCCATCTTATGAGCCTGGGTTTTGAATCCTACTTTGTGAGTAGATATTTTAAGAGCAACATGGTCAGTGTGCACAATCACTTTTGATCCTACTAAGTATGATCTAAACTTGTCAATGGGATAAACCACTTCAAGAAATTCTTTTTCTGTGGTTGTGTAATTTTTCTGGACATCATTTAAAACACGACTAGCATAATAAATGACATGCAGAAGCTTCTTATGCCTCTGTCCCAATACTACACCAATGGCATGGTCACTGGCATCACACATTAGTTCGAATGGTAATGTCCAGTATGATGCAGAAATAACTGGTGCTGTGACCAGCTTAGCTTTCAGAGTTTCAAACGCCTGCAGACACTCTGTGTCAAACACAAATGGCGTGTCAACAGCTAGCAGATTGCTTAGAGGTTTTGTAATTTTTGAAAAATCCTTTATAAACCTCCTATAGAATCCTGCATGCCCCAGAAAGCTTCTGATTGCCTTAACATTGGCAGGTAGTGGTAATTTTTCAATTACTTCCACTTTAGCTTGATCCACCTCTATTCCCTTGTTTGAAATTTTATGCCCGAGGACAATTCCTTCAGTCACCATAAAGTGACATTTTTCCCAGTTTAAAACTAGGTTGGTCCCTTGGCATCTTTTTAGAACAAGTGCTAAATGGTCAAGGTAGGAACTGAATGAGTCTCTAAATACTGAAAAGTCATCCATAAAGACTTCCAAAAATTTCTCTACCATATCAGAGAAGATAGAGAGCATGCACCTCTGAAAGGTTGCAGGTGCATTGCAAAGACCAAAAGGCATCCTTCTGTAGACAAACACTCCAGAAGGACATGTGAATGCTGTTTTCTCTTGGTGTTGAGGATCTACTGCAATTTGGTTGTAACCTGAATAGCCATCCAAAAAGCAGTAATATTCATGATCTGCTAGTCTTTCTAGCATCTGGTCTATGAATGGTAAAGGAAAGTGATCCTTCCTGGTGGCTGTATTGAGCCTTCTGTAGTCAATACACATACGCCACCCTGTAACTATTCTTGTAGGAACCAGTTTATTCTTTTCATTATGAATCACTGTCATGCCTCCCTTCTTGGGGACAACTTGGACATGGCTCACCCAGGGGCTATTAGAAATAGGATAGATAATCTTAGCCTCCAATAACTTGGTGACTTCTTTCTGCACCACCTCCTTCATGGCTGGATTTAGCCACCTCTGTGGTTGAACCACTAGCTTAGCATCGTCCTCCAATAGGATCTTGTGCATGCATCTTGCTGGGCTGATGCTCTTAAGATCACTTATGGACCACCCAAGAGCTGTCTTGTGTGTCCTTAGCACTTGAAGTAGTGCTTTCTCTTCCTGTGGATTTAAAGCAGAGCTTATGATCACCGAAAAAGTGTCACCTTCTCCCAAAAATTCATATTTCAGGGATGGTGGTAGTGGTTTGAGCTCGGGTTTAGGAGGTTTCTCCTCTTCCTGAGGATTTTTCAGAGGTTCTTTTATTTTCTCTAGTTCCTCCAAATCAGGCTGAACATCTTTAAAGATGTTCTCTAGCTCTGATTCGAGACTCTCAGCCATGTTGATCTCCTCTACCAGGGAGTCAATAATATCAACACTCATGCGGTCATTTGATGTGTCTGGATGCTGCATAGCTTTGATAGCATTTAACTTAAACTCATCCTCATTGACTCTCAGGGTCACTTCCCCTTTTTGGACATCAATGAGGGTTCGTCCAGTTGCTAAGAAAGGTCTTCCTAGAATGAGAGTTGCTCTCTTGTGCTCCTCCATTTCCAGCACTATAAAGTCAGTGGAAAAGGCAAATGGCCCAACCTTAACAATCATGTCCTCAATTATGCCTGATGGATATTTAATGGAGCCATCAGCAAGTTGAAGACATATCTGGGTTGGTTTGACCTCTTCAGTCAAGCCAAGCTTTCTGATAGTGGATGCAGGGATTAGATTGATACTTGCCCCAAGGTTACAGAGAGCTGTCTTGGTACAAGTACCCTCTAATGTGTATGGTATCATAAAGCTTCCTGGATCCTTAAGCTTTTCTGGTAAGCTTGTTAGAATGACTGCACTGCATTTTTCAGTGAGAAAAACTTTTTCTGTTTCTCTCCAATCCTTCTTATGACTTAAGATCTCTTTCATAAACTTAGCATAAGAGGGTATTTGCTCAAGTGCCTCTGCAAACGGAATCTTTATTTCAAGAGTCCTGAGATAGTCTGCAAAGCAGGCAAATTGTTTATCCTATTCTGCTTGGCGGAGTTTCTGAGGATAAGGCATTTTGGCTTTATATTCTTCAACCTTAATTGCTGCAGGTTTAATTCCTACAGAGGCAGGTTGAGAAGCCTTCTTGAGGGAGTTATTATCAGCACTTGCAGAAGTCTGATCCCTCATTGGCGTTTGAACGCCAGAACTGGACATGGATTGGGCGTTTAACGCCAGATTCCTACCCTTTTCTGGCGTTTGAACGCCAGAACTGGACATGGATTGGGTGTTTAATTCCAGTTTTTCACCCGTTTCTGGCATTTGAACGGCAGACTTATTCCTCTCTGGGCTCTTGCTGTCCTTAGAGGGATTTTGGGTAGTAGGTTGCTCATCCTCTATCAGCTGTTCCTTTCTTGGCTTTTTGCTGCTTTGAGTTGAGATATTTAATGTTTTTCCACTTCTTAATTTAACTGCTTGGCACTCCTCTGTTATCTGTTTTGATAACTGCTGTTTTGTCTGATTCAATTGTGATTCCATATCCTTATTAGCAATTTTGGTTTCTTGTAGCATCTCCTTAAATTCTGCTAACTGCCTTGTTATAGAAAATAGTTGCTGATTGAGTTCAGCAACTTGTTCCTGAGGATTAAAGTCAGTTGATACTGCCTTAGCTTCTTCTTTCATGGAGGACTCATTACTTATGTACAGATGCTGATTTCTAGCAACTATATCGATAAGCTCTTGAGCCTCTTCAATAGTCTTTCTCATGTGTATAGATCCACCAGTTGAGTGGTCTAGAGATATTTGAGCTTTTTCTGTAAGCCCATAGTAGAAGATGTCTAACTGCACCCACTCTGAAAACATTTCAGAGGGGCATTTCCTTAGCATCCCTCTGTACCTCTCCCAGGCGTTATAAAGAGATTCATCATCCTCTTGTTTAAAGCCTTGGATGTCCAGCCTTAGCTGTGTCATCCTTTTTGGAAGGAAATATTGATTTAGGAATTTATCTGATAACTGTTTCCATGTTCTTATGCTTGCTGTAGGTTGGTTATTTAACCACCTCTTAGCTTGATCTTTTACAGCAAATGGAAACAGTAATAATCTATAGACATCCTGATTTACTTCCTTGTCACGTACTGTGTCAGCAATTTGCAAGAACTGTGCCAGAAACTCAATAGGTTCTTCCTGTGGAAGACCGGAATACTGGCAATTTTGCTGCACCATGACAATGAGCTGAGGATTTAGCTCAAAACTGCTTGCTCTGATGGGAGGTATACAGATGCTACTCCCATATGCAGCAGTAATGGGGTTAGCATATGACCCCAGAGTCCTTCTGGACTGTTCATTTCCACTTAAGTCCATGATGGAGAAAAGGGAATTGATATGAATTGCAAATAAAATATATTTTTACTTTTATTTTATAAAAAAATGAATAAATAAAAAAATAAAATAAGATAAAATAATTAGAAATTAAAATATAGATTTCGAAAAGTAAGAGAAAAAGGAAAAATAAATTCGAAAACCAAATTAATTTCTTAATTAAGAAGATTTGAAAAACTTTGGATATGATTTTTGAAAAAGATTTTGAATTTTGAAATTTTAAAACTAAAACAGAAAAAAATAAAAATTTTAAAATAAAAATCTGAATTTTTGAATGAGATTTTCGAAAATTCAATTAGATAGAGAGAAAAGATATTTTTGAAATTAATGAGGAAAGAGAAAAACAGTAAAAATGACACCAAACTTAAATTTTTAGATCAAAACAAAGAAAACAAACAGGAAAGCTTTGAATATAACAATGAACACTAAGAACAACTTTTGAAAAAAAAAATTTTAAGAAACAGAAACAAAAAGAACACCAAACTTAAAAATTTTTTTATATTCTGAGCACTAATAATTCGAAAAAAATTGAAAGAAAAATAAAATCATACAATTGACACTAAACTTAAAATATGAAACTAAACTCAAACAGAAAAACTCAGTTATTAGTTTATAAAAATTTTCGAAAAACTTAAAAAGAGAAAATAAGGATTTTTAAAAAAAAAATTCAACCAAAAACAATAATAGAAGACGCAATTTTAGTGACACTAAACTAACAAGATAACTTTTTTTCCTAATCTAAGCAAGAAAATAAACCGTCAGTTGTCCAAACTCGAACAATCCCCGGCAACGGCGCCAAAAACTTGGTGGACAAATTGTAAATCACACTTTTCACAACTCGTACCACTAACCAGCAAGTGCACTGGGTCGTCCAAGTAATATCTTACGTGAGTAAGGGTCGATCCCACGGAGATTGTCGGCTTGAAGCAAGCTATGGTTATTTTGTAATTCTTAGTCAGGAAATTAATAATAAAAATGATTAGGTTTATAAAGAGTAAATAGCATAAATTAAATGATACTTGTTATGTAGTAATGGAGAACAGATTGAGGATTTGGAGATGCTCTGTCTTCCGAATCTCTGCTTTTCTACTGTCTTTTTCTTCACGCACGCAAGGCTCCTTCCATTGCAAGCTGTATGTTGGTGGATCACCGTTGTCAATGGCTACCATCCGTCCTCTCAGTGAAAATTGTCCAAATGCGCTGTCACCGCACAGCTAATCATCTGTCAGTTCTCACTCATGTTGGAATAGGATCCATTAATCCTTTCGCGTCTGTCACTACGCCCAGCACTCGTGAGTTTGAAGCTCGTCACAGTTATCCCATCCTAGATCCTAGTCGGAATACCACAGATAAGGTTTAGACTTTTTGGATCTCAGGAATGGCCACCAATAGTTCTAGCCTATACCACGAAGACTCTAATCTCACGGATTCGAATGCTTTGTTGTCAGGAGATGCAATTAAACACGTGAACCAGGAATCAAAGAGATACACACTCAATCTAAGGTAGAACGGAAGTGGTTGTCAGGCACGTGTTCATAGGTTGAGAATGGTGATGAGTGTCACGGATCATCACATTCATCAGGGTGAAGTGCGAGTGAATATCTTAGAATAGAAACAAGAGTGATTGAATGAAAAACAGTAGTAATTGCATTAATTCATCGAAACACAGCAGAGCTCCTCACCCCCAACCATGGGGTTTAGAGACTCATGCCATCAGAAATACAATATGAAGTGTAAAAATGTCATGAGGTACAAAATAAATCTCTAAAAGTGGTTTTTATACTAAAGTAATAACCTAGGTTTATAGAAAATGGGTAAACTAAGATAGATAGTGCAGAAATCCACTTTCGGGGCCCACTTGGTGTGTGCTTAGGCTGAGCATTGAAGCTTCCATGTGTAGAAACTTTTTTTGGAGTTAAACGCCAAGTTGCTGCCTGTTTCTGGCGTTTAACTCCAGTTTTTATGCCAGTTCTGGCGTTTAACGCAAGAATAGGGTAAAGACTTGGCGTTAAACGCCAATTTGCATCATCAAAACTTGGGCAAAGTATGGACTATTATATATTGCTGGAAAGCCCTGGATGTCTACTTTCCAACGCAATTAAGAGCGCACCGATTGGGCTTCTGTAACTCTAGAAAATCCATCTCGAGTGCAGGGAGTTCAGAATCCAACAGCATCTGCAGTCCTTTTTCAGCCTTTGAATCAGATTTTTGCTCAGGTCCCTCAATTTCAGCCAGAAAATACCTGAAATTACAGAAAAGTATACAAACTCATAGTAAAGTCTAGAAATGTGATTTTTGCATAAAAACTAATAAAAATATACTAAAAACTAACTAAATCATACTAACAACTACCTAAAAATAATGCCAAAAAGCGTATAAATTATCCGCTCATCATTAGGCGCCACCCTTGCTGAATTTCTGGAGAAGAAGTGTAAACTATTATATATTGTTGGAAAGCTATGGAAGTTTTCTTTCTAATTCCTCTAGAATCACATCAATTGGATCTCTTTAGCTCGAGTTATTCATGTTAGAGTTCAGGAAGGTCAGGGTTGATAGCATCATTCGCTTTCTTCTCTTTTTCTACAGAAACTCCATCAAATCCATCCGAATGCTACCTGAAATAAACAGAATTGTACATGACTCAAAGTAGCATCCATAGTGGCTAAAAGATATTTGAATCTTGATTAAAATCAACAATTTGAATACAAATTCACTAGGAAAAGATAGGAAAGATGCTCATGCATCACAACACCAAACTTGAATTGTTGCTTGTCCTCAAGCAACCAAAAATAATACAAACTTAGGATGTGAATTTGCATGAGAAGTAAGAGTTCAATTAAGCTCATGTCTCTTCTTAAAGTGGGGTTTACACACTAAAAACCCGAATAGTTTTGGCATCTCACTCTCCTTTGAACCAGAAGAATGTCACTGTCATTCGAAATTAGAATCCGAATAATATCATGAATTCTCGAATCTTTTATACTTCAGTTTAATCCTTGAACACAGCAAATTTCCTTTAATTATCTTTTCTGTGGTGCTTTGCACCCTGAGCCTAGCCGTGACTTTAAATGTTTTGTCTCAAGCTCCACTTGACACAAAAATACCACAAGCACTTAGCTGGGGAACTCTCTTTAAGTTCTGATTTTTCTTTCAGTTGCTCCCAGATAGTGGTGCTCAAAGCCTTTGGCATACTCTGTTAAATGCACTTGACCTCGACTCTTAGTGCTCTGTCTCAAGGATAACTTGACACATTGATAAACCCATATTTCATGAGTTCTTTTGTGCTTAATTTGAGTGATTTATACAATCCTTCACCTACTTATTCACATTAATTGCATAGTTTTACTTTCCCTTCCTTATTATATGATGTAAATGAAAAACATGTTTCCTAAGCTTTAAAATCAATTAATTTAATTACCTTTATTTCCATTCGATACCGTGATTAGTGTGTTGAGAAGTTTCAGATTTTCTAAGGCAGAATGACTTAAAGGACGGAAAAGGAAACATACAAAAATGGAAGAAGAAAGCAAAATGGAGCTTTAAGGAAATTGGTATCCACGCGATCGCATGGATGAGGCGATCGCGTGCCAAGCACGAATCAGCAGCGACGCGGCCGCATGACTGACGCGACCGCGCGCCTTAAGCAGAACGCACATGACGCGGTCGCATGACTGACGCGACCGCGTGACAAGGAAAAGCTCCAAATGACGCGACCGCGTGACCCACGCGGACGTGTGACCCACGCGGACGCGTGACAGAGGCCACGCACCAGAATTTACAGAATACGCCCCCAGCGAATTCTGAAGCCCTTTTTGGCCCAGATCCAAGTACAGACAGCATAGACCAGAGGTTATAAAGTGTGGGAATGCACCCATTCAAAGGGAGCTCGCATATTTTACTTTTCAATGATTTAGATTTAGTTGAGAGGGAGATCTTCTCTCTCTCTTTTAGGATTTAGGATTTCTTCTTGTTTTAAGAGTAACTCTGGATCCCAGGTTTAATGTTCTTTTATTTTAGTTTTATTTATTCCAACATTTGAATTGATTATTATAATTTGATTTATGAATTATTCCATGTCACAGATTGTTCTTTGAATTAATGATATTTGAGGTATTTTCAGTTTATGATTGTTCTCTTTGATTTAAGTTATCATTGCTTCCCATCTAAGGACGTCTTTATTATTTCAGCAATTTTACTTTTTTCCCCTTTTGGTTCTGGTTAAGGATTCAGTAACTCAACAGTTATTAAACTCAACATAATTGATAATCATTATCTTGCTAATTGAGATGAACTTAAGTAATCCCAACCTTTTCTTAGGAAATAAATAGGATTCAAAGGCCAGATTAATTAGTCCATTGACTTTCTTTTGCTCTAGTAGAGGTTGACCAAGTGGTGTTTAGATTCAACTTACATTATAGTTGAGAGAGATAACTAAGTTGGACCTCTAATTTCCCTTATCTTGCCAAAAGTTGTTTTATAGTTATTATTTATTTTTAATTGCCATTTAATTCACTCGCACTTGCCGGTTAGATTTGGGTATTTTGGAGAAATTCGTTTTTCTACAAAAATATCCCATCAAGTTTTTGGTGCCGTTGCCGGGGATTGATTAGATTGACAATGATTAAGTGAGGTGGTGATCTAGATCTAGCATTTTTATTTTCTGTTTCTCTAATTTTCAATTAACCCACTAACTGTTTGAATTTTTGCTTAAGCTAACTAAAACTTCATTCTAGCAGTAGATTGAAGTGTCACTGGTTTATATGTTTCTTATGTTCTGCTTGTATGTCAGGTACAAGAAGAACCACACCCATCTTTCATGAACAAGGCGAAAGAACTCTCAGGAGGTTAAGAAGAGCTGAAAGAGGGAAAAATATTGTTGGAGAAGAGGAATCAGAAGAAGAATTCCAAGATATGGAGGAACATTCAACCAATCCACCTGGTGGAGCAGACAATAACAACAACAACCCACCCCAGAGGAGAGTTTTGGCCTCCTATACCTTTGCAAATGCTAGACATTGTGGAAGCAGCATTCTCACCCCTAATGTCAATGCAAATAACTTTGAATTGAAGCCACAACTCATTACATTGGTCCAAAACAACTGCTCGTTTGGGGGAGGACCATTGGAGGATCCAAATCAACATCTATCTACCTTCTTAAGGATTTGTGACACTGTCAAGTCCAATGGCGTGAATCCTGAGACCTACAAGCTTCTGCTGTTCCCGTTCTTATTAAGGGACAAGGCTGCACAATGGCTTGAAACTTTTCCTCAAGGAAGCATCACTAGCTGGGATGATTTGGTGACTAAATTTCTAGCCAAATTCTATCTACCTCAAAGAGTTATCAGGCTGAAAACTGAGGTGCAAACATTCACACAATTGGATGCTGAAAATCTGTATGAAGCATGGGAGAGATACAAGGCTCTGCTGAGGAAATGTCCACCAGAAATGTTCGCTGAGTGGGACAAGCTACAGAACTTCTATGAAGAACTCACTCTAAAGGCTCAAGAATCACTTGACCACTCAGCTGGAGGATCATTGCAACTGATGAAAACAGCAGAAGAAGCTCAAAATCTTATTGACATGGTGACCAACAATCAATATTTCTTTGCTCACCAAAGAAATCGCCAACCATCACAAAGGAGAAAAGTAATGGAGTTAGAAGGAGTGGACTCAATCTTGGCTCAAAACAAGATGATGCAGCAGCAAATTCAACAACAATTTGAGCAAATGGCCAAGAGGATTGATAGCCTCCAAGTTGCAGCAGTTAACAAAAGCCAACCATCATCCACATGGGGACAAAATGAAGAAACTCAAGAAGAACAACAACAAGAGCAAGTATAGTATATGCACAACCAAGGACCAAATGAAGTGTATGGCGATACATACAATCCATCCTGGAAGAACCACCCAAACCTCAGATGGGGAGATAATCACACCCAAAACCAACAACCATGGCAGAGAAACTCAAACCAAAACAACCCAAGAAGCAACCAAAACCACAACCAGCAGCAAACTAACCAGAACCCCTATAGAAAACCTCAAAACAACTACCCCAACCCCAACCAGTACCAATCCAATAACCAACCCACCAACCAAAATGCCTACCATCCACCACCCACATCTCATAACCCACCTCAAGTATCACCTGAATCTCAAAGACTCACTAACTTGGAGACCTTGATGGATAAATTGTTGAAACACCAGGAAATGACAACCAAGAATCATGAAGCCTCCATAAAGAGCCTAGAGAGGCAGATGGGGCAAATCTCCAAGCAGATCTCTATTGAGAGACCTTCAAGCTCTCTGCCGAGTGACACAATTCCAAATCCTAAGGAAGAATGCAAGGCAATACAATTAAGGAGTGGGAAAACATTGATGAGCAATAATGACATTACAAAGAAGCAAGCAGAGAGCAGCAAAAGGCCAATAGAAGATGAGGAGCAAACAGAGGCAGATGAAACCAAGGATCGAGTTGTGATGCCAAACAAGAGCATTGAGAAACTCAAAGAAAAGGACAACCAACCACATGGTTCAAAAGAAGTAACTCAGGGATAGCAGCAAATAGGAAAGAGCATCACACCTCCACTGCCATATCCCCAGAGGTTCAACAAAGAGACTAAGGACCAACAATTTCATAAGTTCCTTGAGACTTTCAAAAAGCTGGAAATCAATATTCCCTTGGCTGAAGCACTTGAGCAAATGCCTCTGTATGCCAAGTTTTTGAAGGAGCTTATCTATGATTGAAAACCTTCTGGTCAAGGTGGAAAATTTCATATACCTTGCAGATTTTGTGGTTCTAGATTCAGATGGGGATGATGGTGACTCTATTATACTGGGAAGGCCATTCTTGGCCACTGCTAGAGCTATCATAGACATAGAGCAAGGAGAACTAACTCTTAGGATGCATGATAAGAGTGTCACTCTGAAGGTATTACCAGAAGCCCAGTTTAGTAATAGGAGGAGGGACTCGATGGAAATTGACAAGGTGATTCACAAAAATATCCCAAGGCAGAAGATTGTGCAGAAGGATAAAAAAGTCCAAGAGGATATTGGAGTATTAGCCACTGAAGAGAGAAATCCCCAAGGTAAGTCTACAGCCATAAAAGAAAGATCAACAAAAAAGGGGATGAAACACAGAAACAAAACAAAAAGGGGTTGGAAGAACAGGAAGATTCCAACAGATGGGCTTTCCAAAGGTGACAAAGTGCAATTGATATATCAACAACTCGGAGCAAGCCGACAGACTGATGACTATTACAATGTCAGCAACATACTCTCGTTGGAACATGCTGAAATTGAACACCAGAGAACAAAGAGGAGGATCACAGTCAGGGGAGACAAACTGAGGCACTACAATCCTCAACCACCATAAAAGAAAGCCCCAATGTCAAAGGATACCACCAAAGGGTAAATGGTGATCCGGATTATGATGGTATTGCTAGAGATATATGTATGGAAAACTCAGAGTGGGAAGGAGATGACAAGAACAAATACAAGTATTTGAAGAGAGTTAACCTTACCCCGGAAGCAAAGGGATGGTATGAGTTGTTGAAAAGATCAATTCTGGGCACAGTAAACACCTCAGAAGTTAACAAGAATAGAGCTATTATGTTGCATTGCATAATTGTGGGAGGAGAGGTAAAAGTTCATGAAATTCTGGCAAAGGACATCCAAAAGCTTGCTGAGAAGAACTCGGCCAGGTCTTGGTTATACTATCCAAGTACCATTTGGAGGTTGTGTGCAAAAGCTAAAGTGCCAATGGAAGAGGAGAATCCAATGTGGTTAAGCCAAGGCATGCCTATAACCATTGAAAGAATGATGATGGCTCTTGAAGCACATCAAGGCCGAAGACCACATGGAAGAAGGCAGAGAGAAGAACCAATGGAGGGAGAAGAATTACAAGAGGAAGAAGAGCCACAAGAGGAGGAGGAACAGCAGCACATTCCTCTACATAACAATCTGGACATGACTCAAATGCAGGAAGAAATTGGAAGATTATCACAACAGTACATGAGAATTCAAGAAAGGCAAGAGGAATACCATTCACTATACATGAAAAACCAACAAGCACAAGAAGAACGGGAGCTAAGAATGATGAACAAACAAAGTGAATTCGAGTCAAGATTCCTTGTGATGCAAGAAGAACATGCTTTTCAATCTCATGAATCATTTGGAAAGTTGGAACAAATGCAAGCTGAAAATTTGAGGGCTCTCAAAGAGTTCACAACACTCCAAGATGCAAGATATGAAGTCCAAGCCGACTACAACATAAATAGTCAAATCAAGCTGAGCTATATTGGAGAGCATCTGCACAACATGGATCTAGCTTTTCCAAATTTTGATGAATTCTTCAAAAGGAGAAGTGAGATAGAAGTAAGCAACGCAATGAAGCTTGAAGATAGAGTAGAGGAAGCGATGAATAGAGCTGGTTTCTGGCGGGATCAACAGACAACAGACATGGACACAGGGAACACAAGCAACCAGGTGTATGAAAGAAGAAAGAAAAAGCATGACAAATAAAAGGTGGACTTGCTCCTCGTTCATCACTACAAAGAAAAAAAAGCATGCATTATGTCTGTTTTAAGTGGTCCTTGCATCTTTAAGTAGTTCTTATAATTAATAGTCTTTGCATCATGTTTGTTTCTCTTAGAATAAGTAAGCTAGTCTATGTGTGTGCTTGTGTGTTTACTTTCACTGAACAAAAAGCATGCTTTGTCCCCTGCATTTTCAATTCAATAAAAGAAATGTTTGAATGTGAAGTGAAATAGTTCTCTGTTAGATAGAAGTAAAATAAAAGTAAGTGGTGGTATGTGTGTGATTGTATA
>NC_029794.2:68475673-68475771 GCF_000816755.2 Arachis ipaensis
CTGCTAACGTGTGCCTCATTATTGGTTATTGTAAATATTTTTCTTTTGTTTGTTTATTTATTTTTGTTTTTCCTTTTTATCTTTATTTGCTACTATGA
>NC_029794.2:68476016-68480094 GCF_000816755.2 Arachis ipaensis
TTCCCAATCATCACCACTTTCCTTTGTATTATGTCCAAGTCAGGCAAACCGCGAAGCAAAGGATCGCCTAAAAGAAACAGTAATTAAATTTCAAACAACCATTCAACAACTGGAGCAAGCACTAATTCAATGGGCCACTAGGTGCTCAAATATACAAGGATCAACCACAGCTCCATGTGGACAGCCCAATGAAGAGCGTAGCATGAAAGAAATACTAGAGACTCCAGTGGACAAGACAGAGAATGAATTCGTACTAGAACAAGTGGAAGAAGCTGTCATTGTTCAAGAAGAAGAGTTGGTTGAAGATCTAGGAGATGATGAACTTCCTTGGGAATCCAGAATTGAGGAAAACTCCATCCAAGATGCTACAGTTAATGCTAAGGAGGATACCGTACAATCTCCAAGGCAAATCGTTTACGAAGAATCAGACGGAATAATCCAAGAAGCAATTTTCCTTGATGATGATAGTCACAAGTCTAGTTCTCCAAGTGATGAACTTGCGTCCGCAAGTGAATTCTCTGAAATCGAAGAATCTTCCCCAAGTGAATATGAGGATGATGCGGAGGTAGATTTCTCTCAACCTCCAATCTATGACTCAAGTGATGAGGAAGACACTGAAGACTTTGACCAGGACACAGATACAATTGAAGATCTTTGCAAAGAAGTGGAAGAATTCACAGAAGAGAACAAGGAAACAGAACTTGCAGAACCACCAAAAACACCTATCCCAAGGCCATTACCACCTAATACAAGCTTCAAGTGGGTACAATCCTTAACTTATAATTTTACTTATTCACTTGAATATGGTTTGCTCGAAACAGATGGCCAACTTAGAGCTCTCTGCGGCTTTAAGAGTAAGAGGGAATTGGCTCGTACTCAGAGCTGGTGCACCAGGTTCAATAAGGTTCCACGCTTCACCTCGAAGTACACAGATTGGTATCATGCTCAATTGCATGGATCACGAAAAACGTTTGGTCACCATGATGCCAAGGCATCTTAGGCTAGTTTCACTAGCCTTTTTCTTTTATTTTTAGTTGTTTTATGCATTTTCTTGAGCCTTAAGTAATCATTTTGGCCAAATAGTCATGCTTGTCTTAAATCATTCAAACATGAAGATTTTTATGCAAATTCCATGAATCTGCATATGATCCAAATTGCTGCATATGGCAAGGAACTAAGTTTGGTGTTCACACACCAATCTAAGTTCAGAGGCCTACAAACATACATGCATGCTAACCAAAGTGCTTGGGGAACAAGCAACTTCTAATAGCTTTGCAGGAAGACAATCAATCTCACGGAAGGAATTTTGCCGATCGTGCAATTTCCTAAATCGTAGCATAACAAGTTTATGTGCATCAAGTTTATGGCGCCGTTGCCGGGGAAGGAATATACATCATCATCAAAGAGAACACCAAGGCTAGGAAGGATGATGAACAACAAAGAAGATGCTAAAAGGTTGTATTGTCACTTAATTGCTTGTACTTTGAATTGCTGATATTGGAAGTTTGCATGCACCCCTGCTTTAAGTTTGAGTCATTGCAGTTTTTTGTTTGTCTGTTTGTTTAATTTCCAAATAAGTGATAGTCTAAGTGTCTGGATAAACTTCACTTGCTTAAATGTATGCTTGCCATGCTTGTTCTGTTTCCATAAAATAAAAGAAATGTTTGAACAAAAGTAACTCAATTCCATTTGGTAAGAAATCAAATAAGATTAAGTGGTGGTATGACCGATCGTGCAATTTCCTAAATCGTAGCATAACAAGTTTATGTGCATCACACCACGATGAGATTCTACTTTTTAACCCGCCCGAATGGAAACTTACAAATCAAAACGGAGGCGGATCTAAAAACACAGCTTGGGATCATGGATTATTTTCTGACATTCGTCATTCCAGGAGGCTGAATATCTATTTGAAGCTGCTCAGAAGCTTTACATGCCTAGTTTGGGACCCCGGAGGCTATTGGCATTCCAAGCACTGGTGGAAATTTTTGGACGAATTTAAACATAAGCCACCATAACAGGATACTCTTCCAATGTCCAACTTAAGGACTTTAACTAAAAGTGCTAGGTGGGAGACAACCCACCATGGTATGGTCGCTTCTTTCTCAATCTATTTCTTGTTTATTGTTTTCAATTTACCTTTTTTTTATTTTAACATTAACCTGGAATCATGCATAGCATTCATGTTAATCACTGCATCCTGCATTTTTCAGTTTAAAAAAAAAAAAAAGAGGTTGCACGACGCGACCGCATACCTCATGCGATCGCGTCATATCGCGAAAAACACCACCCATGCGACCGCGTGACCCACGCGGCCGCGTGATATATATAACGGTGTAAGGATCCAACGAACAGAAAGTTAGGCTGGAATCGTGTGGCTCTTGTGCGTTTCGCACAAATTAGCCCACGCGATCGCATGCCCCATGCGATCGCGTCCCTTACCCAATACCAATACCACGCGACCGCGTGAGCGACGCGATCGCATCGCATGGATTGCATATCAACCCAAAAAGAGACAGAGAGTTGCGCTGAACTGGTGCTGGAGTCATGCGTTTAGCACGAGTTCCAGCGACGCGATCGCGCGACCCACGTGATCGCGTCACCCCTCTTTCCCCCCCTCTCATGTGATCGTGCGACCCACGCGATCGCGTCCCCCCCCCCAAAATCAACCAAAGCCAAAAGGGAAAAATCTAAATTATTTAAATAAAGGAAAGCAATCATAGATCTGAAAATACCTCAAATAAGCACTAATAAAGGTATCAGATCTTAACATGAAAAGTTCATAAGCCAATTGGGAAACATATCTAATACAAGCATTGAAGCATCTGAGAGTAAAAAGAGGAATATAAAGTAAAAGGAATATTAAACCTGGGATTGAGAGTCACTCCTAAAACTAAGAGAAATCCTAAATCCTAATCCTAAGAGAGAGGAGATAACCTCTCTCTCTAAAAACTACATCTACTCCTAAAATTGTGAATGTGAGAACTTTTGCATGAATGGATGCATTCCCCCACTTTATAGTCTCTAATCCGTGTTTTCTGGGCCACAAACTGGGTCAAAAACAGTCCAGAATTCGCTGGTTTTAAATTTTCCCACGCTGGTTTTTTCGTCACTGCGACGCGGCCGCATGGATCACGCGGTCGCGTTGTCTAGCGTCAGGGGAACTATAGCATATTATATATCAAATCGAAGCCCCGGATGTTAGCTTTCCAACGCAACTGGAATCGCGTCGTTTGGAGTGCAGAGAGGTCAGGCTGGACAGCTTAGCAATTTCTTCAACTTCTTGCATTCCTTCCACTTTTGCATGCTTTCTTCCCATCCTCCAAGCCATTCCTGCCTTATAATATCTGAAAACACTTAACACACATATCAAGGCATCTAATGGTAATAAGAGAGGATTAATAATAAGCAAATATAAGATCAAAGAAGCATATTTTCAATCAAAGCACATAATTAGGAAGGCAAATGTAAAACCATGCAAATAGTATGAATAAATGGGTAAAGAGTAGATAGAAACCACTCAATTGAGCACAAGATAAACCATAAAATAGTGGTTTATCAACCTCCTCACACTTAAACAAAAGCATGTCCTCATGCTAAGCTCAAGAGAAACTATAAAGGAATGAAGAGGAATGGTATGAAAGTATGAAATGCAATCCTATGAATGTAACTACATGCAAAATGTTTCTACCTACATGGTTAAAAGTAAACAAATCTTTTAAGAACAAATATGAACTGGATTTCACTAATTCAAATCATAAAAATGAAGTACAAATAGACTTGCAAGAAGAAAATAGCTTATGAAAGCAGGGAACAAGGAATTGAGCATCGAACCCTCACTGGAAGTGTATACACTCTAATCACTCATGTGTTTAAGGTTCGATTCTCTCAATTCTCTACTAACCTTGCTTTCTAAGGCTTGCTCTTCATCTAACAATCAACATAAATTTAATGCACAAATACACAAATCAAGAGGACTTTTAAGGGTTGTAATGTGGTTAGGGTCAAGGTAGGATTGTATTTGGTCAAGTGGACTAAAATTTGAATCCTTAATTAACTTAAACTTTCCACCTAACTT
>NC_029794.2:68480134-68485569 GCF_000816755.2 Arachis ipaensis
CCACACTTAAATCATAAGCACTCTCACTAGTCTAAGCTAATTAAGGATTCAAATTAAGGACATTATTGTTTTCCGCTTAGAGTTAATGATGTGCTAAAGTAAAGAACAAAGGGGTAAAATAGGCTCAAATTGGTTTGCAAAGGATAATGAAAGGTAAGGCCATATGGGTATGTAAGCTCAGTGAAACAAAGGCCTCAATCATGTAAGTGTACGCATACATCAAATAATGGAAATATAGAATTAATCAAGACAAAGATTACAATTTTAGAGAGAAAAATACACACTAAAACAAAATTTTTGGTTGATAAAATGCAACCAATTCAAATAGGTTCAAAAATCTCACAGGTTTTGTGTGTTCGAGCTCTAAACCATGTTCCAGTATAATATTTCTTCAAACAAGTGTAATATTAAATTTTATTCAAATTAGTGAAATTCTCTAAAAAGGTTTCTTGAAAAAGAAAATATTACTTTAACCAAGTGGTAAAATATGCAAAAAATCAAACAAATATGCAATCAAACATGCAAGTGCAACAATGAATAAACAAATAAAATAAAAAAAATTTGGTGTTGAGTCAAGAAATAACTAACCCATGGGGATCGGTATCGACCTCCCCACACTTAAAGATTGCACCATCCTCGGTGCATGCTGAGATTTGCAGGTGGATGGGTTGTTTCAACTGTTGCTTTTCTCTAAGGATTGTGCAGATGGACTTGTCTGTCTCCCCATGTAAAATGTCTTCCGCTTCCCTTCCGTGTGGCCATCCTGAAAGAAAAAGGGAAGAAGAGTAACCCAGAAATAAGGGTTTCATTTACATGGAAGCTTCAACATGAAAGTGAGAAAACAATAGAAGCCATGGCATACCAATGGTGCAAAATTTGCAACAAAGGGGAAGAGTGTGGGTAATATCAATATAAGTACATGTCAATGCAAGAGGAGTACAAGTATCATAAAAATTAGCATTGATTTAAAGAATGAGAAGGGAAAGAAATAAAGTAAGAAAGAAAGAAGAAAGAAGAAAAGATAGAAGAAATTAGGATTGGGAAAGAAAAATAAGATAATTGGCACGAATCTGGATAGGTTGTGCGACGCAGGTGACGCAGACGCGTGAGTGATGCGGTCGCGTGGTGCGCAATAAGGTTGGGTGACGCGGACGCGTGGGGCACGCGATTGCGTGACTCGATTTGTGCTAGTGGTGCGAGTGCAGCCTCGTGGTCGCACAACTCTCTGTTCAAAACTTAGTATTGCCAAAATCCTGGGTGACGCGGTCGCGTGGTCGACGCGATCGTGCGGGTGGCCTTATTTCCAATATGACGCGGACGCGTGGGTGACGCGTTCGTGTGGCAGGCCTTGTGCTACTAGCACGGGTCCAGCCCAACTCCAGCTCAACTTTCGGCCATGCACCCGGTTTACATCGATTTTCAGGTCACGCGGCCGCGTGGGTGATGGGGTCGCGTGGGAGGCCATTATTCCCAGGTGACGCGGTCGCGTCAGCGACGCAGTCGTGTGGGGTGATTTGTGCCATTGGCACGCCTCCAGCGCTGCTCCTGCGAAATTCTCTGTTCATTTTTATTTTTCTCCCCTCTCCTTGCGACGCGGACGCGTCGCTGATGCGGTCGCGTCGCGTGCTCGCTTTTTTTTTTCTGAAAAGAAAATGCAGAATGCAGTGTTAATATGAATGTGATGCAAAACTCCAGGTTCAATATAATAAAATAAAATAAAACTCAAAAACAAATAAAACTAAATAGGAATGAAAAAGGAACGATCATACCATGGTGGGTTGTCTCCCACCTAGCACTTTTAGTTAAAGTCATTAAGTTGGACATTTGGTGAGCTCCCTGTTATGGTGGCTTGTGCTTGTACTCATCCAGGAATCTCCACCAGTGTTTGTGATTCCAGTAACCTCCGGGGTCCCAAACTAGGCATGTAAAGCCCTTAAGAAGCTTCAAACAGATTTATATGATGGTGGTTGTTGATAATTAAAAGAGTGCTCACCATAGCCATTGTCTTGATATGCATCACAGAATGGTTGTTAATGGTCCATTGGAGGTGGTTGTTGCCATGAGGGTTGATTAAATCCTTGTGGCTCCTCCCATCTTTGATTCTTCCAACTTTGTTTTGAAATTTGATTTTTGAAATAAGATAAGATAAGATAAAAATTTTAAAAATAAAAATCTGAAATTTTTTTTTCGAAAAAAATTAATTAAAAATATTTTTGAATGAAAGAGAAAAACAATAAAATGACACCAAATTTCAAATTTTTAGATCAAAACGAAGAAAACAACTAAGAACAGCTTGAAGATCAAGATGAACGTGAAGAACAACTTGAAGATCAAGATGAACACTAAGAACAAATTTTTGAAAAAAAAATTTTTTTAATAACTAAATAAAAACAAATAACCTCTTAATTTATGGAAAAGCAAAAATAAAAAACAAAAATAAAAATAAATAAACAAGCAAAAATCAAAAAAATATTTACAATAACCAATAATAAGGCACACGATTGCAATTCCCCGGCAAAGGCGCCATTTTGATGAGAGAACTTTTGCGTGGTCTAGAAATTTGCGGATAAATCATCATTGCAAGTATAGTTTCTATACCTTCAAAAGTCCTTTCATACAAACGTTTTGGTTGTCACAAGTAACAAACCCCTTTGAAATTGATAACCGAGTATTTAAACCTTGGGTCGTCCTCTCAAGGAATTGCAGGGAGGTATGTTCTTATTATTGGTTATGAGTTGTAAATTGGGATTTATTAGGAGGTAAGGAGGGAATATGTTGAATGACAAGTAAAATAAAATAATAACTTTTGCATGAATGGATGCATTCCCCCACTTTATAGTCTCTAATCCGTGTTTTCTGGGGCGCAAACTGGGTCAAAAACAGTCCAGAATTCGCTGGTTTCGAATTTTGCCACGCTGGTTTTTTCGTCACTGCGATGCGGCCGCATGGATCACGCGGTCACGTCGCCTAGCGTCAGGGGAACTATAGCGTATTATATATCAAATCGAAGCCCCGGATGTTAGCTTTCCAACGCAACTGGAATCGCGTCGTTTGGAGTGCAGAGAGGTCAGGCTGGACAGCTTAGCAATTTCTTCAACTTCTTGCATTCCTTCCACTTTTGCATGCTTTCTTCCCATCCTCCAAGCCATTCCTGCCTTGTAATATCTGAAAACACTTAACACACATATCAAGGCATCTAATGGTAATAAGAGAGGATTAATAATAAGCAAATATAAGATCAAAGAAGCATGTTTTCAATCAAAGCACATAATTAGGAAGGCAAATGTAAAACCATGCAAATAGTATGAATAAGTGGGTAAAGAGTAGATAGAAACCACTCAATTGAGCACAAGATAAACCATAAAATAGTGGTTTATCAACCTGAAAAACAGAAAACTAGGAAATGTATAAAATAGGAAAGCAAATAGGCAATTTAAACAAAGGAAAGGCAAAGGCAAGGCTATTGGCAAGCGCAAGAGAGGAGATTCCTCCCAGTCCATCATTGCTCTAATGCATGATTCCTCACGGCGGGAGAAGAACTTCACACAGCAGGAAAAAGCTGACCAGTTGCTCCCTTCGACTGATCCTATAAAATTTGCAAACCGGTACTGTGAGCTGAAGTACGCAACTTTTGCAAACTCCAGAAATCTATACCTGGAACGTACCTTGAAGATTCCAGAAGCCCTCCAGCAATACACCACTGAGAAAATCAAGCAAAGGGGCTGGTTCTTTCTGGAGAGACCACTGACAGAGGTCAATGCATCTTGGGTCCGGGAATTCTATTGCAACTACTACCTTACTACCCTAGATGCAGTGAACCTGAGGGAAAAGCAAATTCTGGTCACTGAGGAGGCCATAGAGACCATTCTCCAGCTCCCAGCCAAGTCCAATCAGCCAGATGGTTATGCACAGGCTGAGGAGGACATGGGCCAGATGAGGTTTGATTGGGATGCTGTGAAGGCATGGATAGCTCTCGACCTTGCTGTTCCTTGGGAGATGGGTCAGGACACCACTATGCCTAGAGGGATCAAGAGAGTGTACTTGAATGATGAGGCTCGGCTATGGCATCAGATCTTGAGCAACTATGTGATGCCGAGTACTCATGAGACTGAGATCCCGGTTGCCATGATCACCCTCCTCTGGTGTGTGCTGGAGGGTAAGAACCTGTACTTGCCTCGTTTTATCCGGCATTATATGGCCAGGGTCCACGTCCGAGGCACCCTCCCCTTTCCTTATCTGGTTACACGGCTAGGCCGTCAGGCTGATGTGCCTTGGGAGGATGCCGATGAGCGACCACCAGCAGCGGACTACAGGAAGATCATCCTTCACAGTAGGAACTTCCTTGCTTTGGGCTACAGACCACCATCTGTCACTGCTACTGATGAGACAGCCCCTCCTTCTACTGGACCCTCTTCATCCACAGCTGCCCCAGCTGCCCCTGCTGCCACCACTGCACCTCTACCCGCCTCTGAGCCGGTTTATCGCCTCGTGCACCGTCTATTCCGCCAGCTTGATCAGATGGAGCGCCGTAACAGGCGCCGGTATGAGAGATTGGAGCAGTTTGCAATTCTAACTTATTAGTGAATCAATTAGTATAGTTTACCCTTTTTACATAAGATAGCTTAGTTATAGCTTAGTTTAAATTGACAAATATAAAAAAGAGTAAGCTAGGAACTTGGACATAATAGATTTAGATCCATAAAACCGTGTATATATAGCATTACATGATGTAGTTAAACTGAAAATATTTCATCAAGGAGAAAAATTAAAAACTTCAAAGGCTACCCTAAACTACTTTTTAAGAGAATAATGAGAATTTTTAACTAAACCTGCATGACATACATAAGTGATAAATGATTTTTTAGCTAGAGAACACACAGCCTGTGAGTTTTGAGCTTAAATTGTACGGTTGCATTCAAACCATAATTTCATTTCTGTGTGTTACATTTCCTTTTATTCTGATGTTCTTTCCTTTGCTTTAATCTATATGTCGAATTATAGAATATAGAATAAATACATACCAAGAGAATGATTGAGGCCATCATTTGATTTTAGCTCACTCACCCCAAATTAGCCTACCTTTTACATCACCCTTGTTAGTCCCCTTGAGCCTTTTAAAACCCCTTTATTCTATTTAGCCAAATTACTATCCTTAAGCAGAAAAACAAAAGAAAATCCCAAGTGAATCCTTGGTTAGCTTAAGATAGAAAATTATAAATAGAGTAAAATGTGGGAAACTTATTGGGAACATAGTTGATAAAGACAAAAGGTAGAAAAAAATTAAAAAGAACAAAGCAACTCAAAATTTTGGGGAGCAGGCTCATGAAAATTCAAATTAATTAAAAAAAAAAAACTACCATGTGTATTCAAAAAAAAAAAAGAGAAAAAGTTAGTTTTCAAGCATGTAAATAAGGGGATACAAAAAGAACTCCCCA
>NC_029794.2:68485903-68488309 GCF_000816755.2 Arachis ipaensis
AGCTATATATGTATATATATCTCCTTGAGAATGTGAAATAATTTGACTACATGTAGGCTTTATATATGAGTGGATGAATTATAATTGCATGACTCATTAGGTAGATGCATTTAGCATAGGTTACATTTCATAACATTCCATCACTGTAACCTTAATTATTTACCTTGGATTTAGCATGAGGACATGCTAGTGTTTAAGTGTGGGGAGGTTGATAAACCCATATTTCATGAGTTCTTTTGTGCTTAATTTGAGTGATTTA
This sequence comes from Arachis ipaensis, assembly GCF_000816755.2. Classification (NCBI taxonomy): domain Eukaryota; kingdom Viridiplantae; phylum Streptophyta; class Magnoliopsida; order Fabales; family Fabaceae; genus Arachis; species Arachis ipaensis. The sequence continues at coordinate 68,486,163 of NC_029794.2, forward strand.
TACAATCCTTCACCTACTTATTCACATTAATTGCATGGTTTTACTTTCCCTTCCTAAGTTTTAAAATCAATTAATTTAATTACCTTTATTTCCATTCGATACCGTCATTAGTGTGTTGAGTAGTTTCAGATTTTCTAAGGCAGAATGACTTAAAGGACGGAAAAGAAAACATACAAAAATGGAAGAAGAAAGCAAAACGGAGCTTTAAGGAAATTGGTATCCACGCGATCGCATGGATGACGCGATCGCGTGCCAAGCACGAATCAGCAGCGACGCGGCCGCATGACTGACGCGACCGCGCGCCTTAAGCAAAACGCACATGACGCGGTCGCATGACTGACGCGACCGCGTGACAAGGAAAAAGCTCCAAATGACGCGACCGCGTGACCCACGCGGACGCATGACAGAGGCCACGCACCAGAATTTACAGAATACGCCCCCAGCGAATTCTGAAGCCCTTTTTGGCCCAGATCCAAGTACAGACAGCATAGACCAGAGGTTATAAAGTGTGGGAATGCACCCATTCAAAGAGAGCTCGCATATTTTACTTTTCAATGATTTAGATTTAGTTGAGAGGGAGATCTTCTCTCTCTCTTTTAGGATTTAGGATTTCTTCTTGTTTTAAGAGTAACTCTGGATCCCAAGTTTAATGTTCTTTTATTTTAGTTTTATTTATTCCAACATTTGAATTGATTATTATAATTTGATTTATGAATTATTCCATGCCACAGATTGTTCTTTGAATTAATGATATTTGAGGTATTTTCAGTTTATGATTGTTCTCTTTGATTTAAGTTATCATTGCTTCCCATCTAAGGACGTCTTTATTATTTCAGCAATTTTACTTTTTTTCCCCTTTTGGTTCTGGTTAAGGATTCAGTAACTCAACGGTTATTAAACTCAACATAATTGATAATCATTATCTTGCTAATTGAGCTGAACTTAAGTAATCCCAACCTTTTCTTAGGAAATAAATAGGATTCAAAGGCCAGATTAATTAGTCCATTGACTTTCCTTTGCCCTAGTAAAGATTGACCAAGTGGAGTATAGATTCAACTTTCATTATAGTTGAGAGAGATAACTAAGTTGGACCTCTAATTTCCCTTATCTTGCCAAAAGTTGTTTTATAGTTATTATTTATTTTTAATTGCCATTTAATTCACTCGTCATTTAAATTACTTGCTTCTCACCTTCTAAATCCCGATTACAACCTTTATAACCAATAATAAGAACATACTTCCTCGCAGTTCCTTGAGAAGACGACCCGAGGTTTGAATACTCGATTAACAATTTTTAAGGGATTTGTTACTTGTCACACCTAAAACGTTTGTACGAAGGGATTTTTGTCGGTTTAGAGACTATATCTACAACGCGACTGTTTTTATGACATTCTTTACTGGCAAAAATCCTAACGTCACGCGACCGGGTCATATGGGAATAATGGCCTCCCACGCGACCGCGTCACCCACGCGGCCGCGTGACCTGAAATCGACGTCAACCGGGTGCATGGCCGAAAGTTGAGCTGGAGTTGGGCTGGAATCGTGCTGGAAGCCCAAGCCTCACCACGCGAATGCATGCCCCACGCGTCCGCGTCATATCCCCATGATGGCCACTCACGCGATCGCGTCAACCACGCGACCGCGTCACCCGGGATTTTGGCAATACTAAGTTTTGAACAGAGAGTTGTGCGACCGGAGGCTGCACTCGCGCCACTAGCACAAATCAAGTCACGCGATTGCGTGCCCCACGCGTCCGCGTCGCCTGACCTTATTGCGCACCACGCGGCCCATATGTGTTTGTGAAAAAGCCCATATGGCATTATGCACTTCTCTATTATACTTTATACTATTTAATGCTTGCTTTTCATAAAATCCCTTTACTATTTTAATTGAATATAATTGTCAATACAAACATGGTAATTTATTACAAGTAATGCTTGGTCTATGCTACTCATGCCCTTTTCCGGCATGCCAATAAACACCCTGCATCCACTTATCTTTCGATGCACTGGCTATTTTTCATTGCTGGCTTTTCACATGTACTCGAGAGCATGTGTTAATGTCAATTACATCCTAATGTGCATCCATCACCACTCTTCCATTCTCTTCCTTGCTATATATCTATTTGAATTTAATTTACTTTCTCTT
>NC_029794.2:68488345-68500755 GCF_000816755.2 Arachis ipaensis
TGATAATCCCGGGTTAGTTAACCCAAGTTACCAAGTGATAAAGCACCCCTGAGAGCTTATTTATCCAAGTAGATCCCTCACACAGGAGCACCACAGACACTTGTCTCAAGGTCCAAACCATTGGTGCCTAGCCTTATTGCTTACTCTTTTTCTTTTGTTTTACACTTCCATTATTCTTTTCCTTTTCTCTTATTAGGATCTTGTCATCTACTTAGTCTCATGGGTATATCCAAAGTCAAGTATTCAGGATAGATAGTTGTCCTCCTAACCTTGTGGTTGAACCAACTTAGCTACTTATGACTACCCCAAAGATTCATGAATGCACTTCCACATTATGAACTCTACTCTGGTCTTTTAAAAACAATCATTCTCTCTTCATTTAATTCAAAAGGAACAAGCATACAAGCAAGTTAAGTAAGGATGCAGTAACATAAAGACTAGCACACATAGACCTATTCAATACCACAAACTTAAAAGACATGATTGAAAAAGGTTTAAACATAACAAGGAAGCAAGTTCTATTTCACACAAGATCTTCCTTATTTAAGACATAGAGAAAGATGGAACAAAGAAGGAGCTCCACCACCTTTTACTGTTGTGGATGTCCATGCTCTTTTCCTTGCTTGTCCTCCTTGTTTCCTCTTGCATTTCCTCGCATCCGTGCTAATCTTGCTTGCTTCCAATCCTCAAGTGCCTTCCTCACTGACTCATGACTCTCTTCCACCCTTTGTCTTTCCTTTCGTGCTAATTCATCTTTCATTTCGTCATACTTGGCTATTCCTGGATGCAGTACTGGCAGCTGTCCCACTAAGTAGCCGAGCCTGGCTTGAGTGTTTATATGATGTCCTGTTTCGCTCATGTAAACTCCTTCTGCGAATGCCCTTTGCTCGTCCAATAGTTCTACTTGTTCTATTTGTCTTCGATGCATCTCATGTATGTGTGCCTGATGACAAGTCATCTTAGCCTAGTTTCACTAGCCTTTTTCTTTTGTTTGCAATTGAATTATGCACTTTCTTGAGCCATAAGCAAGCCAATTGGGTAGATTTTCATGCTTCCTTCGATTTAATCAACCATAGATGAATTAATGCAATTTTATGAGGTTTTATGCTATAATTGTCACATATTATAAAAGAATGAATATCTCATGATTTTGAGCATAGCTTTGATGTGTTTGGTTGATTAATTATAGGTGAAGAAAGCTTGGAGAAAGGTTGAAGCAAGAAGGAATGGCTAGGAGGAAGAGAGGACAAAAAGTTTGAGCAAAAGTTTGCCTCAAACTTTAGCTCAAACTTTTGGAATAAGTGAAAACGAACCAGGGAGCAAAAAGCTTGACCAAAAGTTTGCCTCAAACTTTTGTGCAAACTTTTAGGCAAAAAGCTTGAGCAAAAGTTTGCCTCAAACTTTTTGGCAAACTTTTGGGAGAAAAGCTTGAGCCAACGTTTGCCTCAAACTTTTTGGCAAACGTTGGCATCACAAATCAACACCCTGGAGAGCAAAAGTTTGCGCCAACGTTTGCCTCAAACTTTTTGGCAAACGTTGGCGCCATGAACAACACACCATGGAGAGCAAAAGCTTGCGCCAACGTTTGCCTCAAACTTTTTGGCAAACGTTGGCACCATGAGTGTGCAAGGGGAGGCCAACGTTTGAGCAAAAGTTTGACCCCAAACTTTTGCCCAAACGTTGGTATCAGCAAAAGAGGGTGGCTGATGTGAAAAGTTTGAGTAAAAGTTTGCCTCAAACTTTTACTCAAGCTTTTACTCAAGCTTTCATGATTCCAAACCCGGTTCAATTCGGTTCTTCTCCAAACTCCAAGAGCAATCAACCAAGGCCTCTATCAACCCAATTCCATCAAGAGCAAAGGCCCAATTGAAGGCTTGAAGACCATTTGAAGAAAGTGTATAAATAGCATAGGATTTAAGTTTTTCGAGGAGTTTTTTTTCTTGAAAGTTTTTCAGAGAGCTTTTCCCTTTTAGTTTTCATAGAGATTTTTCGGAGAGCTTTTGGTGTTGAGTGAATTTTAATTTCTAAGTCTCGGGGAAGGAGAATTGAATTCCCTTCCTCTTAGTTTTCTTGCTTTCAATTTCAATTACAATTGTCTTGGATCTTGGGTTGGAGAATTGAAGGAATTCTGTTTCAATCTCATCCTGAGATCTCTTTGTTTAATTTTACTGCACAATTGAATTTCCGTTTCTGTTAATTGCTTCTTCATCTACTTTCTCTGCAATTTACATTTCCTTTGCAATTATTCTTATTGGATCTAGAAAGGCATTGAGATCTAGACTTGATTATCTAGTCTCTTGGGTCCTGAGATCTGAATTCCAATTTTACATCCTCTGTTTAATGTTTTTCAATCTCATTTACATTTCTGTTTATAGATCCGATTCAATCCAAGTGATCTTCTACTTCTCTGCTTGTTGAAATTTTACTTTTCCTTGTTTAATTTCTGCAAATCCAATTCCTAATTCCCTTTACAATTCAAGCCATTTACATTTCTTGCATTTTAAGATTCTGCAATTTACATTTCTTGCGTTCTAAGTTTCTGCCATTTAATTTCTTGTTCTTTAAGATTCAGCACTTTAAATTTCAGTTCTCTTTAATTTCATGCAATTTACCCATTCCCTTTACTTTCTATGCAATTTAAATTCTGCAAATCACAAATCTCTCAACCAAATCTTGATTCGCTTGACTAAATCAACCACTAAACTAAAATTGCTCAATCCTTCAATCCCTGTGGGATCGACCTCACTCCCGTGAGTTATTATTACTTGATGCGACCCGGTGCACTTGCCGGTTAGTTTTGGGTGTTTTGGAGAAATTCATTTTTCCACAAAAAATATCCATCAAGTTTTTGGGGCCGTTGCCGGGGATTGATTAGATTGACAATGATTAAGTGAAGTGGAGATCTAGATCAAGCAATTTTTCTTTATTTTTCTCTAATCACAATTTGAGCAAATGGCCAAGAAGATTGATAGCCTCCAAGTTGCAGCAGTTAACACAAGCCAACCATCATCCACATGGGGGCAAAATGAAGAAACTCAAGAAGAAGAACAACAAGAGCAAGTACAGTATATGCACAACCAAGGACCAAATGAAGTGTATGGTGATACATACAATCCATCTTGGAAGAACCACCCAAACCTCATATGGGGAGATAATCACACCTAAAACTAACAACCATGGCAGAGGAACTCAAACCAAAACAACTCAAGAAGCAACCAAAACCACAACCAGCAGCAAACTAACCAGAACCCCTACAGAAAACCTCAAAACAACTACCCCAACCCCAACCAGTACCAATCCAATAACCAACCCACTAACCAAAATGCCTACCATCCACCACCCACATCTCATAACCCACCTCAAGTATCACCTGAATCTCAAAGACTCACTAACTTAGAGACCTTGATTGATAAAATGTTGAAACACCAGGAAATGACAACCAAGAACCATGAAGCCTCCATAAAGAGCCTAGAGAGGCAAATTGGGCAAATCTCCAAACAGATTTCTGTTGAGAGACCTTCAAGTTCACTGCCGAGTGACACAATCCCAAATCCTAAGGATGAATGCAAGGCAATACAATTAAGGAGCGGGAGAACATTGAAGAGCAGCAAGAGACCACTAGAAGAGGAACAGCCAACACACACAGAAGAAGCCAATAATGATGATGCAATGGCAAGCAAGCAAGCTTCAAAACAAATTCAAGAAAAGGAGAAACAATCAAAAATTCCAAAAAAGGGGAATGAAGCAATTGAAGAGCCAACAAAGAATCAAAAGCAACAAGCAGAGAAGGCCTTTGTACCTCCACTGCCATATCCCCAGAGATTCAACAAGGAGGGAAAGGACCAACAATTTCACAAGTTCCTTGAGACTTTCAAGAAGTTGGAGATAAATATTCCCTTGGCAGAAGCACATGAGCAAATGCCTCTGTATGCCAAGTTTTTGAAGGAGCTCATCAATAAGAAGAGAAGTTGGGATGAGAGGAGGATCACAGTCAGGGGAGACAAGTTGAGGCACTACAATCCTCAACCACCATAAAAGAAAGCTCCAATGTCAAGCTAGTGACAATAAAAGAGCGCTCCATGGGAGGCAACCCATGATTTAAGATTATTGTCATTTTACATTCAATAAGCTATGATCAACTGAGCATGAATTTTTTCTTTTCATGGACATACTTAATGAATGCATGCAAAATTTTTTTTACATATGCTAAGACTTCTAAAGTTTGGTGTGCCTTCAAGCACACCAAACCAGTGGTACAAACATTTTCATACTATATGCCTAGCATATGACCAAACACTAAGTTTGGTGTTTCTCTTCTCATGAAAATTTAAAAATCATGCATCAATGATCATACATTATCTCTTACTGAGACTTTTCAATAAAAAAGAAATCTTATTCTGTGATGAAGGCATCAATTGTGATTTACTACTAATATCTCACATTTACCCCTTAAGCAAGAGACAAGTTTGGTGTTCATCAAACTTTGATGCACGGATTTGGGGACACAATTGATCCTTCATGAAGAAAAAAAAATTTGAAAACACTTCATTTAAACATTTAACCAAGAATGACAGTGGGATTTCAATTTCACTAGTTGGAGGAAGAAACACATATTTTCAACTATATGACCAAACATTAAGTTTGGTGTCCTCCAAGAAAAGTCACGATTCAAATGGATATAAGGAATGGTTATTCATATAGTGTAAATGAAAAGAAGCACTCTTGCCACAATTTGATAAAACTAATGCTTGTTGTCTTGTTGTGATGACTAGGTGGTCAAAGAACACTCTATGAAAGAGACAAGACAAAGGAAAGCATAGCATGAGGACAAAATCTCATCACATGCCTCAAAGGGAGAATCTGCCACTCCTTGGGATGATCACGGCAAAGACAATTGAAGAAGCAAGCTTTGTCTTCATTCATTCTTACATGCACACCTTTGATTCACATAGTATCCAATAGCATCCTAGCCCTTCATTGTTCATTTAAATGACACACCACCTTCAAGCCATGCATATGACCGAATCCTTGCACCACAACCATTTAAACTCCATTCCCTTCATCATTTCTCATCATAATAAGCTCGGCCTCAAATTTCATCCTTCTCCAAATATACATCAAAATATCCAATATTCTTCACACTCCCTTTAACCTCAAGAGTCTCAAATAACCAAGTGATCATGGCCTCTTCCTCAAGAACCAAACAAAGAAGAGGGAAAGATCCCATGGTGGAGGAGAGCACCCCTGAATATGACCGATGGAGATTCAAATCTCAGTACCATCACATGCAAATTGAATGGATGAATGAGAAGAAGATATATCCAGAAATTCCACTCTTGCTACCGGATGATGGATGCCAAGAAATGAAGGACAAAATTCGAAAGAGGGGGTGGGAGGAACTCATATCACCAATCACCCGAATCAATGCTAATATCATAAGATAGTTCTATGCCAATGTCTCAAGGCTTGACATGAGTGAGGCCCCAACATACAAGAGCTATGTGCGGGGAGTAGAAGTAGACTTTAGCTCGGATGCAATCAAGAAAGTCTTGGGACTAAAATCAGTCCGCTTTAGTGAACCGGGATACCACCAAAGGGTAAATGGTGATCCGGATTATGATGGGATTGCTAGAGATATATGTATGGAAAACTCAGAGTGGGAAGGAGATGACAAGAACAAATTTGAAGAGAGTTAACCTTACCCCGGAAGCAAAGGGATGGTATGAATTGTTGAAAAGATCAATTCTGGGCACAGTAAACACCTCAGAAGTTAACAATAATAGAGCTTTTATGTTGCATTGCATAATTGTGGGAGGAGAGGTAAAAGTTCATGAAATCCTGGCAAAAGACATTCAAAAGCTTGCTGAGAAGAACTCGGCCGGGTCTTGGTTATACTATCCAAGTACCATTTGGAGGTTGTGTGCAAAGGCTAAAGTGCCAATGGAAGAGGAGAATCCAATGTGGTTAAGCCAAGGCATGCCTATAACCATTGAAAGAATGATGATGGCTCCTGAAACACATCAAGGCCGAAGACCACATGGAAGAAGACAGTAGCTTGAACCTTAGGATATATGCCTGTGGTGTCTTTGTATTAGGATCTGCTTGGATTATTAAGCTCTTTGGAGTGCATCAACACTTGATGACTTGGGTTAACTAACTCGGGATCATCAGCTGAAAGTCCACTATCAAGAGCAACCTAACTACAAGGCATTTAGTAGCCCAAAGAGGTGCTGGGCATCAATGTTCTAAGAAGGAATGTGAGCCAAGTGTCTATAGTGAAAAATGTGTCAAGTATAAAGAAAAGGAAATGAACTTGCTACACATGACACTCAAATAAAGCTTATGAACAAGATAATAGCCAAGGATAAAGGAATAATGGGAGGTCATAGCAGTATTTTACTTGAAGCTTGAAGGAGGCTTTCTAGGCTTAAGAATCAATAAGAGGTGAGTGTGTACATATCCACATAAAACCCCATGAACTACCAATAACACTCTACTAGCATGAACATCCTCTTCCATTTCATTCTTTCTTCTCAATAAATCATTTCTTGCTTGGGGACAAGCAAGCTTTAAGTTTGGTGTTGTGATGACAAGTCATCTTAGCCTAGTTTCACTAGCCTTTTTCTTTAGTTTTCAATTGAATTATGCACTTTCTTGAGCCATAAGCAAGCCAATTGGGTAGATTTTTGTGCTTCCTTTGATTTAATCAACCATGTATGAATTCATGCTATTTCATGAGGTTTTATGCTATAATTGTCACATATTATGAAAGAATGAATATCTCATTATTTTGAGCATAGCTTTAATGTGTTTGGATGATTAATGATAGGTGAAGAAAGCTTAGAGAAAGGTTGAAGCAAGAACAACATAACCTCGAACCACCACACTCACAAGCTTCTCTTCACCATTCGCCATCATATGATCCTTCCTTACCCCAATACCAATCCAATCATTCCCAATCATCACCACTTTCCTTTGTATCATGTCCAAGTCCAGCAAGTTGTACTGGAACAAGTGGAAGAAGCTGTCATTGTTCAAGAAGAAGAGTTGGTTGAAGATCTAGGAGATGATGAACTTCCTTGGGAATCCAGAATTGAGGAAAACTCCATCCAAGATGCTACAGTTAATGCTAAGGAGGATACCGTACAATCTCCAAGGCAAATCGTTTATGAAGAATCAGACGGAATAATCCAAGAAGCAATTTTCCTTGATGATGATAGTCACAAGTCTAGTTCTCCTAGTGATGAACTTACGTCCGCAAGTGAATTCTCTGAAATCGAAGAATCTTCCCCAAGTGAATATGAGGATGATGCGGAGGTAGATTTCTCTCAACCTCCAATCTATGACTCAAGTGATGAGGAAGACACCGAAGACTTTGACCAAGACACAGATACAATTGAAGATCTTTGCAAAGAAGTGGAAGAATTCACAGAAGAGGACAAGGAAACAGAACATGCAGAACCACCAAAAACAACTATCCCAAGGCCATTACCACCTAATACAAGCTTCAAGTGGGTACAATCCTTAACTTATAATTTTACTTATTCACTTGAATATGGTTTGCTCGAAACAGATGGCCAACTTAGAGCTCTCTGCGGCTTTAAAAGTAAGAGGGAATTGGCTCGTACTCAGAGCTGGTGCACCAGGTTCAATAAGGTTCCACGCTTCACCTCGAAGTACACAGATTGGTATCATGCTCAATTGCATGGATCACGGAAAACGTTTGGTCACCACGATGAGATTCTACTTTTTAACCCGCCTGAATGGAAACTTACAAATCAAAACGGAGGCGGATCTAAAAACACAGCTTGGATCATGGATTATATTCTGACATTCGTCATTCCAGGAGGCTGAATATCTATTTAAAGCTGCTCAGAAGCTTTACATGCCTAGTTTGGGACCCCGGAGGCTATTGGCATTCCAAGCACTGGTGGAAATTTTTGGACGAATTTAAACATAAGCCACCATAACAGGATACTCTTCCAATGTCCAACTTAAGGACTTTAACTAAAAGTGCTAGGTGGGAGACAACCCACCATGGTATGGTCGCTTCTTTCTCAATCTATTTCTTGTTTATTGTTTTCAATTTACCTTTTTTTATTTTAACATTAACCTGGAATCATGCATAGCATTCATGTTAATCACTGCATCCTGCATTTTTCAGTTTAAAAAAAAAAAAGGTTACACGACGTGACCGCATACCTCATGCGATCGCGTCATATCGCGAAAAACACCACCCATGCGACCGCGTGACCCACGCGGCCGCGTGATATATATATATCGGTGTAACGATCCAACGAACAGAAAGTTGGGCTGGAATCGTGCGGCTCTTATGCGTTTCGCACAAATTGGCCCACGCGATCGCATGCCCCATGCGATCGCGTCCCTTACCCAATACCAATCCCACGCGACCGCGTGAGCGACACGATCGCGTCACATGGATTGCATATCAACCCAAAAAGAGACAGAGAGTTGCGCTGAACCAGCGCTGGAGTCGTGCGTTTAGCACGAGTTCCAGCGACGCGATCGCGCGACCCACGCGATCACGTCCCCCCCATTTTCACCCCAACCATTTTGATGAGAGAACTTTTGCGTGGTCTAGAAATTTGCGGATAAATCCTCGTTGCAAATATAGTTTCTAAACCTTCAAAAGTCCTTTCATAGAAACGTTTTGGTTGTCACAAGTAACAAACCCCTTTGAAATTGATAACCGAGTATTTAAACCTCGGGTGGTCTTCTCAAGGAATTGCAGGGAGGTATGTTCTTATTATTGGTTATGAGTTATAAATTGGGGTTTATTAGGAGGTAAGGAGGGAATTTGTTGAATGACAAGTAAAATAAAATAATAACAATAAAATCTCATGGCAAGGTATGAGAACTGGAAGGCCTATCCTTGTCAATTGCGATGAGAATTGGGTTTTAATCCCACTTTGTTAACCTCTAACTATAAAGGTAAATCAAGTGGATTAATTAGCTTTAAACCTGGGATTGAGAGTCACTCCTAAAACTAAGAGAAATCCTAAATCCTAATCCTAAGAGAGAGGAGAGAACCTCTCTTTCTAAAAACTACATCTACTCCTAAAATTGTGAATGTGAGAACTTTTGCATGAATGGATGCATTCCCCCACTTTATAGTCTCTAATCCGTGTTTTCTGGGCCGCAAACTGGGTCAAAAACAGTCCAGAATTCGCTGGTTTCAAATTTTGCCACGCTGGTTTTTTCGTCACTGCGACGCGGCCGCATGGATCACGCGGTCGCGTCGTCTAGCGTCAGGGGAACTATAGCATATTATATATCAAATCGAAGCCCCGGATGTTAGCTTTCCAACGCAACTGGAGAATTTATTGAATGTATGAACATATTCTCAACATTCTTTCACATTTTCAGAAAATTTTAACATACTCAATTCTCAAACCAAATGTTTCCAAACCCAATTTCCCACACTTAAATCATAAGCACTCTCACTAGTCTAAGCTAACTAAGGATTCAAATTAAGGACATTTTTATTTTTCGCTTAGAGTTAATGATGTGCTAAAGTAAAGAACAAAGGGGTAAAATAGGCTCAAATTGGTTTGCAAAGGATAATGAAAGGTAAGGCCATATGGGTATGTAAGCTTAGTGAAACAAAGGCCTCAATCATGTAAGTGCATGCATACATCAAACCATAGAAATATAGAATCAAGCAAGACAAAGATCACACAAACTGGCACAGAAACTGGCGTTCAACTCCACAAATGGCCTCTGCACGTGTAACACTCAAGCCCAAGCCCAAGCACGCACTAAGTGGGCCCCGGAAGTGGATTTGTACATCAATTACTTACTCATGTAAACCCTAGTAGCTAGTTTATTATAAATAGGACCTCTTACTATTGTATTTGACATCTTTGGACGCCTTGTTCTTAGATCAGAGGGGCTGGCCTCTCGGCCATGCCTGGACCTTCACTTATGTATTTTCATACGGTAGAGTTTCTACACTCCATAGATTAAGGTGTGGAGCTCTGCTGTTCCTCAAAGATTAATGCAAAGTACTACTGTTTTCTATTCAATTCTTCTTATTTCGCTTCTAAGATATCCATTCGCACCCAAGAACGTGATGAAGGTGATGATTATGTGTGACGCTCATCATCCTTCTCCCTTATAAACGCGTGCCTGACAAACACTTCCGTTCTACATGAATTAAGCTAGAATGAGTATCTCTTAGATTTCCTAACCAGAATCTTCGTGGCGTATGCTAGAATGATGGCGGCATTCAAGAGAATCCGGAAGGTCTAAACAAATAGGCTCAAAATCTCACAGGTTTTGTGTGTTCGAGCTCTAAACCATGTTCCAGTATAATATTTCTTCAAACAAGTGTAATATTAAATTTTATTCAAATTAGTGAAATTCTCTAAAAAGGTTTCTTGAAAAAGAAAATATTACTTTAACCAAGTGGTAAAATATGCAAAAAATCAAACAAATATGCAATCAAACATGCAAGTGCAACAATGAATAAACAAATAAAATAAAAAAAATTTGGTGTTGAGTCAAGAAATAACTAACCCATGGGGATCGGTATCGACCTCCCCACACTTAAAGATTGCACCGTCCTCGGTGCATGCTGAGATTTGCAGGTGGATGGGTTGTTTCAACTGTTGCTTTTCTCTAAGAATTGTGCAGATGGACTTGTCTGTCTCCCCATGTAAAATGTCTTCCGCTTCCCTTCCGTGTGGCCATCCTGAAAGATAAAGGGAAGAAGAGTAACCCAGAAATAAGGGTCTCATTTACATGGAAGCTTCAACATGTAAGTGAGAAAACAATAGAAGCCATGGCATACCAATGGTGCAAAATTTGCAACAAAGGGGAAGAGTGTGGGTAATATCAATATAAGTACATGTCAATACAAGAGGAGTACAAGTATCATAAAAATTAGCATTGATTTAAATAATGTTACCCAATTAGAATAAAACAAGTCATAAGCACCAAGATAATACCAGATATAACAGTTGAATAAGAACATTTGAACACCAATAATTTTAGAAAAATAAAAATATGCACAAAATTAAAATGCAATGAATGAAAGTATGCAAATAAATAAAATAAAATAAAAGATAAGAAGAATGAGAAGGGAAAGAAATAAAGTAAGAAAGAGAGAAGAAAGAAGAAAAGATAGAAGAAATTAGGATTGGGAAAGAAAAATAAGATAATTGGCACGAATCTGGATAGGTTGTGCGACGCTGGCGACGCAGACGCGTGAGTGACGCGGTCGCGTGGTGCGCGATAAGGTTGGGTGACGCGGACACGTGGGGCACGCGATTGCGTGACTCGATTTGTGCTAGTGGTGCGAGTGCAGCCTCGTGGTCGCACAACTCTCTGTTCAAAACTTAGTATTGCCAAAATCTTGGGTGACGCGGTCGCGTGGTCGACGCGATCGTGTGGGTGGCCTTATTTCCAATATGACGCGGACGCGTGGGTGACGCGTTCGTGTGGCAGGGCTTGTGCTACTAGCACGGGTCCAGCCCAACTCCAGCTCAACTTTCGGCCATGCACCCGGTTTACATCGATTTTCAGGTCACGCGGCCGCGTGGGTGACGCGGTCGCGTGGGAGGCCATTATTCCCAAGTGACGCGGTCGCGTCAGTGACGCAGTCGCGTGGGGTGATTTGTGCCATTGGCACGCCTCCAGCGCTGCTCCTGCGAAATTCTCTGTTCATTTTTATTTTTCTCTCCTCTCCTTGCGACGCGGACGCGTCGCTGATGCGGTCGCGTCGCGTGCTCGCTTTTTTTTTTTCTGAAAAGAAAATACAGAATGCAGTGTTAATATGAATGTGATGCAACACTCCAGGTTCAATATAATAAAATAAAATAAAACTCAAAAATAAATAAAACTAAATAAAAATGAAAAAGGAACGATCATACCATGGTGGGTTGTCTCCCACCTAGCACTTTTAGTTAAAGTCCTTAAGTTGGACATTTGGTGAGCTCCCTGTTATGGTGGCTTGTGCTTGTACTCATCCAGGAATCTCCACCAGTGTTTGTGATTCCAGTAACCTCCGGGGTCCCAAACTAGGCATGTAAAGCCCTTAAGAAGCTTCAAACAGATTCTTAGGCTCCCGGGGTAACAAGTGTCAGAGCAGATTCCAGGATCCCAAATCTTGCTTTTACACCCGTCTTTGTGTTGATCATTATGATTCCATCCGGGTAGCAAGCGATCTGAATCCTCACTAAAGCGGCCAAACAACTTCCTAGACCCATTCAGTTGAGCTTTATACCAACCTTTGCGTTTAAACTTAAAGCTTCCAACCATAATGAACCTTGCACAGGACAATTCTTACCACTGGCCATCTTCCTCTTACTCTTAATGCCACAAAGAGCTCTAAGTTGACCATCCATCTCCAGTAGCCCATATTCAAGTGGGATTAGAAAGCTATGGGA
>NC_029794.2:68501320-68504593 GCF_000816755.2 Arachis ipaensis
GGAGGTATTTTTAATGAAATTGCAAGTTCCACTCCCTTGTGCTCTTCTCTGATAATTACCACCTCTTTGCAAGCTTCTTCATTTTCAACCTCTTCCTCTTGGCAGCTCTCTTCCAATTCAATCTCCTCTTCATTGCTTTCCAAGGGCATGGAAGGTTGTGCTTCTTCTTCTTGAATCTCCATCTCTTGATCAACCTCTTCCAAGTCTTCAACTATGATATGCTTTGGAGGTTGTACACCCTCCTCAGCATCAATTTCAAATGTCTTGGAAGGGGGTTCTATGACTGGACTTTCCCATGGAGGTTCTGCATCTCCTAAGTCTTCAACCAACTCTTCTTCTTGAACAATGACAGCTTCTTCTACTTGTTCTAGTACGAATTCATTCTCTGTCTTGTCCACTGGGGTTTCTGGTATCTCCTTCATGCTACGCTCTTCACTAGACTGTCCACATGGAGCTGTGGCTGATCCTTGTATATTTGAGCGCCTAGAAGCCCATTGAATTAATGCTTGCTCCAGTTGTTGAACGGTTGCCTGAAATTTAATTACTGTTTCCCTTAGGCGAACCTCTGCCTCTCGGGTTGCCGAACTTGGACATGATACAAAAGAAAGTGGTGGTGGTTGGGAGTGATTGGATTGGAATTGGGGTGGTTCTATATATGGTTCATATGGCTCATAAGGTGGTTGGTATGTGATGAGTATTTTGGTGAAAAATAAATTTCTCCCAAAACACACAAATCTAACCGGCAAGTGTACCGGGTCGTATCAAGTAATAAAAACTCACGGGAGTGAGGTCGATCCCACAGGGATTGAAGGATTGAGCAATTTTAGCTTAGTGGTTAATTTAGTCAAGCGAATCAAGATTTGGTTGACTGTTTTGTGATTTCCAGAAATTAAATTGCATGAAAGTAAAGAGAACAGGGAATTAAAATATGAAAATCTACCCAATTGGCTTGCTTATGGCTCAAGAAAGTGCATAATTCAATTGAAAACTAAAGAAAAGGGCTAGTGAAACTAGGCTAAGATGACTTGTCATCACAACACCAAACTTAAATCTTGCTTGTCCCCAAGCAAGCAGTAAAACATAAGAAAAATTACTAGAAGCAGAGAAGTGTATAAGCATTTTATTGGAAGACATTGAATACTGGTAAATGGAGTCTTTATGCATGGTATCTTAGGGATTTTTATTCTGGGGCTGAGACATCAACATTCCTTTGGATCCTTACTTGAATTTCAAAAAAAAATGAGACTTGTTATTAGCTTGGTCCTTAGCTTTTCTTGTTCTTTTCTTGGCTAAGGCTTAATGCTATGTGGTAAGGCAACTTTTTAGAGTAAGCTTTCATCCAGCATTCCCGCCCCAGTTGGTTCAAGATGCTAGGTGTTGAAACACCCCTATGGACTTACTTGCTCAAGCCTCTTCTTAGCACACACACATCACAGGCATTTAGCTTGTTTTGTTCATCTCTGTTAGTTCTTTGGAAATTGATGCCCAGCACCTCTTTGTGTTACTAAATGCTTTGTCTCAAAGTAGCTCTTGATGGTGGACTTTCGGTTGGCAATCCCGGGTTAGTTAACCCAAGTTGCCGGGTGATGAAGCACCCCTTAGAACCTAGTTATCCAAGCTTATCTTTGTACAAAAAGCATCACAGGCATATATCCAAATCTCAAGCTATTGATGCCCAGCCTTGTTTATTTCTTTTTGCTTCTTTTTCTTGCATTTTCTTTCTTTTATTTTGGACCTTTTTCTTTTGTCAAGTCTCATGAAATGTAACTCAAGTTCATATGACAAAGTCATGCTAACATTCAGCCCTATTTTCCCCTTTTTCGACATCTATCAATTCTCTGCCCGTAGCCAGGAAAGGCCTCCCCAGAATGATGGGAGTGTTAGGGTCCTCCTCCATATCCAGAATGACAAAATCAGTTGAGAGAAGGAACTTCCCCACTTTTACCAGTACATTCTCTACAACTCCAACTGCTTGCTGGATGGATTTGTCAGCCATTTAAAGGAGTATTCGTGTGGATTTCTAGTCAAGTGCCTCTTGAGCTTTCATTGTCAGTTCTTCATAGAAAATTTGGAGTTTATCCCATTCATTAAACATCTCTGGTGGACACTTCCTGAGTAAAGCTTTGTATCTCTCCCATGCTTCATACAATGACTCTCCATCTATCTGAGTAAATGTTTGAACTTCAGTCTTCAATCTAATAACTCTTTGAGGTGGGTAAAACTTGGCAAGAAACTTGGTTACTAGATCATCCCAGTTGTTGATGCTATCTCTTGGAAATGACTCCAACCATTTGTAACTGTCAGGATGCACACCATTGGTCTTCACTGTGTTACATATCCTCAGGAAGGTGGATAGGTGCTGGTTTGGATCTTCCAAGGGGCCTCCTCCATAGGAAAAGTTGTTTTGCACCAAGGTGATGAGTTGGGGCTTCAATTCAAAGTTATTTGCATCGACATTTGGGGTAAGGATGCTACTCCCACAATGCCTTGGATTAGCAACTGTATATGAAGCCAAGACTCTCCTCTGGGGTTGACCATTGTTGTTGGCCATTCTCACTGGTGGATTTGTTGGATTTGTTGAGTGTTCCTCCAATTCATGATATTCTTCATCTGATTCTTCCTCTCCAGCAACATTTTTTTCTCTTGCTTCTCTTCTTGTATCTGACATACAAGCAAAACACAAGAAACACACAAAAACCAGTGACACTTCAATCTATTGCTAGAATGAAGTTTGAGTTAGCTTAAGAAAAAATTCAAACAGTTAGTGGGTTAGTCAAAAATTAAAGAAACCGAAAAGAAAAATTGCTTGATCTAAACTACCACCTCACTTAATCATTGTCAATCTAATCAATCCCCGGCAACGGTGCCAAAAACTTGATGAGTATTTTGGTGAAAAATAAATTTCCCCCAAAACACACAAATCTAACCGGCAAGTGTACCGGGTCGTATCAAGTAATAAAAACTCACGGGAGTGAGGTTGATCCCACAGGGATTGAAGGATTGAGCAATTATAGCTTAGTGGTTAATTTAGTCAAGCGAATCAAGATTTGGTTGAGTGTTTTATGATTTGCAGAAATTAAATTGCATGGAAGTAAAGAGAACAGGGAATTAAAGTACTGAATCTTAAATAACAAGAAATTAAATAGCAGAAACTTAGAATGCAAGAAATGTAAATTGCGGAATCTTAAAGTGCAAGAAATATAAACGGCTGGAATTGTAAAGGGAATTGGGGATTGGATTTGCAGAATTTAAACAAGGAAAAGTAAATTGCAT
>NC_029794.2:68504599-68528352 GCF_000816755.2 Arachis ipaensis
GCCAACGTTAGCCAAAAAGTTAGGGGGCTAACGTTGGCGCAAACTTTTGGTGCCCAGGGAGTGATTTTTAAGTTCCAACGTTAGCCCAAAAGTTAGGGGTCTAACGTTGGGCTAACTTTTCACCCAAAAGTTTGAGGCTAACTTTAGGTCCAGCTTTTTGCTTCCTGGTTCAATTTCACTTATTCCATTGTCCTCCCTTTACTCTTAGCCATTCCTTCTTGCTTCAACCTTTCTCCAAGCTTTCTTCACCTATCATTAATCAACCAAACACATCAAAGCTATGCTCAAAATCATGAGATATTCATTCTTTCATAATATATGACAATTATAGCATAAAACCTCATGAAATAGCATAAATTCATACATGGTTGATTAAATCAAAGGAAACATGAAAATCTACCAAATTGGCTTGCTTATGGCTCAAGAAAGTGCATAATTCAATTGAAAACTAAAGAAAAGGGCTAGTGAAACTAGGCTAAGATGACTTGTCATCAGTATGGTGGTTGAGGGTTAGGGTCATATGGAGGTGAATGGCGAAAAGGGACTTGTGAGTTTGGTGGTCCAAAGTTATGTTGAGGAAAGGGTTCATAGGTATATGGTGGTGGTTGTTGATAATTAAAAGAGTGCTCACCATTGCCATTGTCTTGATATGCATCACAGAATGGTTGTTGATGGTCCATTGGAGGTGGTTGTTGCCATGAGGGTTGATTAAATCCTTGTGGCTCCTCCCATCTTTGATTCTTCCAACTTTGATGCATATTCTCATTATAGTTTCCATTCCTAACAACAACATTGGAATCAAACTTGAAGCGAGAGGGGTGAGAATTCATAGTAACTAACAAAAATTTAAAAACAAAAATAAAAACAAATTTAAATTAAAAGGTTATTTAAATTTTGAATTTGAAAATTAAATTTTGAAATTTGAATTTTTAAATTTTTTTTTTGAAATTTGAATTTTTGAAATTTAAAATTTGAAATTTGAAAATTTTTAAATTTAAATTTTGAGAATTTTTAAATATGAATTTTGAAATCTAAAACTAAGAGAAATCCTAAATCCTAATCCTAAGAGAGAGGAGAGAACCTCTCTCTCTAAAAACTACATCTACTCCTAAAATTGTGAATGTGAGAACTTTTGCATGAATGGATGTATTCCCCCACTTTATAGTCTCTAATCCGTGTTTTCTGGGCCGCAAACTGGGTCAAAAACAGTCCAGAATTCGCTGGTTTCGAATTTTGCCACGCTGGTTTTTTCGTCACTGCGACGCGGCCGCATGGATCACGCGGTCACGTCGCCTAGCGTCAGGGGAACTATAGCATATTATATATCAAATCGAAGCCCCGGATGTTAGCTTTCCAACGCAACTGGAATCGCATCGTTTGGAGTGCAAAGAGGTCAGGCTGGACAGCTTAGCAATTTCTTCAACTTCTTGCATTCCTTCCACTTTTGCATGCTTTCTTCCCATCCTCCAAGCCATTCCTGCCTTATAATATCTGAAAACACTTAACACACATATCAAGGCATCTAATGGTAATAAGAGAGGATTAATAATAAGCAAATATAAGATCAAAGAAGCATGTTTTCAATCAAAGCACATAATTAGGAAGGCAAATGTAAAACCATGCAAATAGTATGAATAAGTGGGTAAAGAGTAGATAGAAACCACTCAATTGAGCACAAGATAAACCATAAAATAGTGGTTTATCAACCTGAAAAACAGAAAACTAGGAAATGTATAAAATAGGAAAGCAAATAGGCAATTTAAACAAAGGAAAGGCAAAGGCAAGGCTACTGGCAAGCGCAAGAGAGGAGATTCCTCCCAGTCCATCATTGCTCTAATGCACGATTCCTCATGGCGGGAGAAGAACTTCACACAGCAGGAAAAAGCTGACCAGTTGCTCCCTTCGACTGATCCTATAAATTTGCAAACCGGTACTGTGAGCTGAAGTACCCAACTTTTGCAAACTCCAGAAATCTATACCTGGAACGTACCTTGAAGATTCCAGAAGCCCTCCAGCAATACACCACTGAGCAAATCAAGCAAAGGGGCTGGTTCTTTCTGGAGAGACCACTGACAGAGGTCAATGCATCTTGGGTCCGGGAATTCTATTGCAACTACTACCTTACTACCCTAGATGCAGTGAACCTGAGGGGAAAGCAAATTCTGGTCACTGAGGAGGCCATAGAGACCATTCTCCAGCTCCCAGCCAAGTCCGATCAGCCAGATGGTTATGCACAGGCTGAGGAGGACATGGGCCAGATGAGGTTTGATTGGGATGCTGTGAAGGCACGGATAGCTCTCGACCTTGCTGTTCCTTGGGTGATGGGTCAGGACACCACTATGCCTAGAGGGATCAAGAGAGTGTACTTGAATGATGAGGCTCGGCTATGGCATCAGATATTGAGCAACTATGTGATGCCGAGTACTCATGAGACTGAGATCCCGGTTGCCATGATCACCCTCCTCTGGTGTGTGCTGGAGGGTAAGAACCTGTACTTGCCTCGTTTTATCCGGCATTATATGGCCAGGGTCCACGTCTGAGGCACCCTCCCCTTTCCTTATCTGGTTACACGACTAGGCCGTCAGGCTGATGTGCCTTGGGAGGATGCCGATGAGCGACCACCAGCAGCGGACTGCAGGAAGATCATCCCTCACAGTAGGAACTTCCTTGCTTTGGGCTACAGACCACCATCTGTCACTGCTACTGATGAGACAGCCCCTCCTTCTACTGGACCCTCTTCATCCACAGCTGCCCCAGCTGCCCCTGCTGCCACCATTGCACCTCTACCCGCCTCTGAGCCGGTTTATCGCCTCGTGCACCGTCTATTCCGCCAGCTTGATCAGATGGAGCGCCGTAACAAGCGCCGGTATGAGAGATTGGAGCGCCGCAGCAGGCGACGCTATTCCCATCTGAAGCTGATGATCAGACAGGGCGCCAACATCCCCTCCGAGCCCGACACACCATCAGAGCCATCAAAGGAGGAGGAGGATGAGCACGAGGAGGAGCCTCATTCCCAGGCGGAGACTCATCAGCAGGCAGGCACAGAGCACGCTACACCACATAAAAAAGAGTAAGCTAGGAACTTGAACATAATAGATTTAGATCCATAAAACCGTGTATATATAGCATTACATGATGTAGTTAAACTGACAATATTTCATCAAGGAGAAAAATTAAAATCTTCAAAGGCTACCCTAAACTACTTTTTAAGAGAATAATGAGAATTTTTAACTAAACCTGCATGACATACATAAGTGATAAATGATTTTTTAGCTAGAGAACACACAGCCTGTGAGTTTTGAGCTTAAATTGTATGGTTGCATTCAAACCATAATTTCATTTCTGTGTGTTACATTTCCTTTTATTCTGATGTTCTTTTCTTTGCTTTAATCTATATGTCGAATTATAGAATATAGAATAAATACATACCAAGAGAATGATTGAGGCCATCATTTGATTTTAGCTCACTCACCCCAAAATAGCCTACCTTTTACATCACCCTTGTTAGTCCCCTTGAGCCTTTTAAAACCCCTTTATTCTATTTAGCCAAATTACTATCCTTAAGCAGAAAAACAAAAGAAAATCCCAAGTGAATCCTTGGTTAGCTTAAGATAGAAAATTATAAATAGAGTAAAATGTGGGAAACTTATTGGGAACATAGTTGATAAAGACAAAAGGTAGAAAAAAATTAAAAAGAATAAAGCAACTCAAAATTTTGGGGAGCAGGCTCATGAAAATTCAAATTAATTAAAAAAAAAACTACCATGTGTATTCAAAAAAAAAAAGAGAAAAAGTTAGTTTTCAAGCATGTAAATAAGTGGATACAAAAAGAACTCCCCAATGCAAAATAAAAAGCAATGCACATGGGATAAAAACAAGAATTGAAACATGAGCATGTGACATCAAAAGCGAGAAAATAGGGAGAATAGGTAAAGAAGCATTGTTTTACTAAGTATGTATGTTAGGTGAAATCTTAGTCTAATTAAGGATTCACTTGTTAGCTCACCTAGCCTTATACATATATCCTTACCCTTTGCCTTGACCCCATTACAACCTTAATTAAAGACCTCATGAGTTTTGGTATGACTATGTTCTATAATTGTTGATTGGTTAGACGAAAAACAAGGTTATAGAAAGGAAGAATAAAAAAAAAAATAGAGCGGTTAACCCAATAAACACTGAGTGATTAGAGAGAAAACACAAAATCCAGTGAGGGTTCAAAAGCTCATTAACATTTATCTCTGCCAGATCCAAGTACAGACAGCATAGACCAGAGGTTATAAAGTGTGGGAATGCACCCATTCAAAGAGAGCTCGCGTATTTTACTTTTCAATGATTTAGATTTAGTTGAGAGGGAGATCTTCTCTCTCTCTTTTAGGATTTAGGATTTCTTCTTGTTTTAAGAGTAACTCTGGATCCCAAGTTTAATGTTCTTTTATTTTAGTTTTATTTATTCCAACATTTAAATTGATTATTATAATTTGATTTATGAATTATTCCATGTCACAGATTGTTCTTTGAATTAATGATATTTGAGGTATTTTCAGTTTATGATTGTTCTCTTTGATTTAAGTTATCATTGCTTCCCATCTAAGGACGTCTTTATTATTTCAGCAATTTTACTTTTTTTCCTCTTTTGGTTCTGGTTAAGGATTCAGTAACTCAACGGTTATTAAACTCAACATAATTGATAATCATTATCTTTCTAATTGAGCTGAACTTAAGTAATCCCAACCTTTTCTTAGGAAATAAATAGGATTCAAAGGCCAGATTAATTAGTCCATTGACTTTCCTTTGCCCTAGTAAAGATTGACCAAGTGGAGTTTAGATTCAACTTTCATTATAGTTGAGAGAGATAACTAAGCTGGACCTCTAATTTCCCTTATCTTGCCAAAAGTTGTTTTATAATTATTATTTATTTTTAATTGCCATTTGATTCACTCGTCATTTAAATTACTTGCTTCTCACCTTCTAAACCCCGATTACAACCTTTATAACCAATAATAAGAACATACTTCCTCGCAGTTCCTTGAGAAGACGACCCGAGGTTTGAATACTCGGTTAACAATTTTTAAGGGATTTGTTACTTGTGACACCTAAAACGTTTGTACGAAGGGATTTTTGTCGGTTTAGAGACTATATCTACAACGCGACTGTTTTTATGACATTCTTTACTGGCAAAAATCCTAACGTCACACGACCGGGTCATATGGGAATAATGGCCTCCCACGCGACCCGTCACCCACGCGGCCGCGTGACCTGAAATCGACGTCAACCGGGTGCATGGCCGAAAGTTAAGCTGGAGTTGGGCTGGAATCGTGCTGGAAGCCCAAGCCTCACCACGCGAATGCGTGCCCCACGCGTCCGCGTCATATCCCCATGATGGCCACTCACGCGATCGCGTCAACCACGCGATCGCGTCACCCGGGATTTTGGCAATATTAAGTTTTGAACAGAGAGTTGTGCGACCGGAGGCTGCACTCGCGCCACTAGCACAAATCAAGTCACGCGATTGCGTGCCCCACGCGTCCGCGTCGCCTGACCTTATTGCGCACCACGCGGCCGCGTCACCCACGCGACCGCGTCGCCAGCGTCGCACACCTTAACCTCATATGCCAAAATATCTTGTCTTTCTCTTCCCCAAATCCTATTTTGTCTTTTCCCTCCTTATTTCTTACTTACTTCTCCTCTCTTTCTTTCCCTTCTCATTCTTCTTATCTTTCATTTTATTTTACTTCATTTATTTGCATATTTCATTCATTGCATTATTTTCACTGGTGTTGGAATTTTATTTGGGTCATTGTGGATTATTGCATAATTATTTGACAATTATATATTATTTTTTTTAAAGGATGCTTGCATGTTCAATTTAATACTTTCAAATAAGCTTATTTACATGGTTACATTATTTAACCATAAATATTTTATTCCTGTGTGTTCCCTTCTCTATGATTGTAATCTATATTTTGTTCCAACCTATATGTCCATTATTTAGTGTATTTACATGCTTGCATATGATTGAGGCCATTATTTGATTTTAGCTCACTTATCCCAAATAAGCCTACCCATTAAATCACCCTTGTCAGCCACTTTGAGCCTTTTAATCCCCATTTATTCTATATTTTACCACATAACTAGCCTTAAGCGGAAAACAAATTAATTATCCCAATTGAATCTTTGATTAGCTTAAGATAGTGTGTTAATTAAGTGTGGAAAAACTGTGGGAACATGGGTTAATAAGGGAATGTATCATGTTTCTAATTTATTTGAATATTGGAAATTTGGGAACCTACTCATGAAAAACCAAAATAGAAAAATAATAGAAAATCTATGTGCATTGATAAGTTATGTTTATTTCTCTACAAAAAAAAAGAAAAAAAGAAAAAAAGAGAAAAAGAGAAAAAGAAAAAATATATATATAATATAAATAAATAAATAAAGGGGACAAAATTACTCCAATGTTAAGTTAATGAAAAATCAATGCACATGTGATAAATTAAAAAAAAGAAGTTGACACATGAGTATGTGATATAAAAGTGGGAATTTTGGGTAGCTAGGCATGAATTAGAATTATATAGAGTATATGTATGTTAGGTGAAAGTTTAGGTTAATTAAAGATTCAATTCATACCTCACTTAATCATATATATATCCTCACCTTTACCTTAGCCCCATTACAACCTTGAAAAGACCTCATGATGTTTGCATTGGTATACTAAATTTTGTTGATTGGTTAGATTAAGAATTCTTATTACCATTAGATGCCTTGATATGTGTGTTAAGTGTTTTCAGATATTATAAGGCAGGAATGGCTTGGAGGATGGGAAGAAAGCATGCAAAAGTGGAAGGAATGCAAGAAGTTAAAGAAATTGCTAAGCTGTCCAACCTGACCTCTCTACACTCAAACGACTATAACGTTAGCTACAGAGGTCCAAACGACGAGATTCTAGTTGCGTTGGAAAGCTAACGTTCGGGGCTTCGATTTGATATATAATATGCTATTGTTCCCCTGACGCTAGGCGACGCGACCGCGTGATCTATGCGGCCGCATCGCAGTGACGAAAAACCAGCGTGGCAAAATTCGAAACCAGCGAATTCTGGACTGTTTTTGACCCAGTTTGCGGCCCAGAAAACACGGATTAGAGACTATAAAGTGGGGAAATGCATCCATTTATGCAAAAGTTCTCACATTCACAATTTTAGGAGTAGATGTAGTTTTTAGAGAGAGAGGTTCTCTCCTCTCTCTTAGGATTAGGATTTAGGATTTCTCTTAGTTTTAGGAGTGACTCTCAATCCCAGGTTTAATATTCCTTTTACTTTATATTCCTCTTTTTACTCTTAGATGCTTCAATGCTTGTATTAGATATGTTGCCCAATTGGCTTATGAACTTTTCATGTTAAGAACTGATATCTTTATTAGTGCTAATTTGAGGTATTTTCAGATCTATGATTGCTTTCCTTTATTTAAATAATTTAGATTTTTCCCTTTTGGCTTTGGTTGATTTATTGGTAACGCTTGAGCTGTCAAATAAAACAGTGGTTGAAATTGGAAGTTGCTCCAATAACTCTAGTCTTTCCATAGGAATTGACTAGGACCTGAGGATTAAGCTAATTAATCCACTTGATTTACCTTCATAGTTAGAGGTTAACAAAGTGGGATTAAAATCCAATTCTCATCGCAATTGACAAGGATAGGCCTTCCAGTTCTCATATCTTGCCAAGAGATTTTATTGTTATTATTTTATTTTACTTGTCATTCAACATATTCCCTCCTTACCTCCTAATAAACCCCAATTTACAACTCATAACCAATAATAAGAACATACCTCCCTGCAATTCCTTGAGAAGACGACCCGAGGTTTAAATACTCGGTTATCAATTTCAAAGGGGTTTGTTACTTGTGACAACCAAAACGTTTGTATGAAAGGACTTTTGAAGGTTTAGAAACTATACTTGCAACGAGGATTTATCCGCAAATTTCTAGACCACGCAAAAGTTCTCTCATCACACATTTACACCACCAGCATATGACTAGGGAAACAACTCTTTGAGCTTTTAATCATGTCTGACCTCCCTGGTCATTGATGCTCAGAGCCTTGGACCTTGCTTTTATTTTTCTTTTGCTGTTTCTTTTGCTTCAAGGATTAAGCTTTTGTTTACTTCAGAGAATTCATAATAGTTCTCTAAATTCCTATTCTTTATACATCAACATCCTTTGATTCAAATTCAAATATGCACAGTTCAGGTCATGCATTCAAAATCACAAATAATATCACCACATTTAAGTAATTAAGACTACTCTTTGATATAAACTCTTTTTCTCATACAATACATCTTTTTCTTTTTCTTTTTCTTTTGAATTTAAGCTCAGTGAGCGATAAATAAGACAATTTTCAGAATTAAAAGTAAATAACAGAATAAAAATAGCAAATCAAACTAGAACTTAGGAATTAAAATAACAAAGGATCATACAGAAACTAAGACAAAACAGTAAAAAAGAGGAACATAACATAGTAATGGAAAAATAATATAGGAAGTGAAATAAACTAAGGCACCTCAATCTCCATGGTGGGATCTCTCTCCTCTGGCTGTGATCCATATGGTCCCCTCAGGCGGCTATAATCCTATCTCAGCTGGGAAATCTCCTGGTACTGAGAGTCTTGAGTAGCTCTCATCTAATCAAGGGTGGTGGTGAGATACTCCCAACGGTTGTTTTGTGTCACCCTCGTCTCCTCAATAGACGCAGTGTACTGCTGCCAAGGGCTATCGTGCGTTATCCTCATCTGCTCAATAGAGGAAGTGACCTGGTGCCAGCGGCTATCTTGCGTGATCCTCATCTACTCAATAGAGGAAGTGACCTGCTACTAGTATTCCTGAGGTGGGAAGTACTGTCCCTAAGGCAATAGTGGCTGGTTCTGTTGAGCTTCCTCCTCAACTTGCTCTTCTTTGGGGACTTTGTGCTGTTCTCAGTGAGTCTCCATAGTCTTCTTGGTAATTGGTCTCTCAATAGGAATGGGGAAATCATTCTCCACCTTTAGCCCTGCTGCTTTACACAACCGGTAAATCAGATGTGGAAAACCAAGTCTAGAATTCTTGAGGAGGTTGGAGGCAATGTTATATATTTATTCTGGGATAATATCCTCCACATCCACCACCTCTCATTTTATCATACAGTGAATCATGACAGCCCGGTCTACAGTACATTCAGACTGGTTGCTAGTTGGCCTGATAGACCTTCAGATGAAGTCTAACTATCCTCTAGCTATAGAAAGAAGGTCAGTGCTCTTCAGTTGGCTTGGATTCCCTTCTACATCCATTTTCCACTGAGAACTTAGAATGCATATTTCTTCCAGTACTTGTTCCAGTTTCTGATTTCTATGCATTCTCTCACTGTAACAGGCAGATAGGTTAGGCGAGGCAGTAGATGGAGGGCTTGTCGGACGCTTCTTGGGCTGAAATCAATGACCTTGCCACTCACATAACTTTGATAATTCTTCTCATTGACCCCCTCAACATCTTTGTAAGTAACCCAGAAATTTCCATAAAATTCTTGGACAGTCAGTTGTCCAACGTCCGTGTGTGGGTTGCACTAAAATTCCACCCTCTTCTTTTAATTTGAAGTTGAATTTCCAGATATTCATCTGGTTGCAGTATAAATCTCACCTCCGGAGTCACAGCGTTCTTGTAAGTTTGATCATAAAAGTGTTCCTCATGGAGCTTGGATCGGAACCTGTGTATATCATGAGAACTGGTGGCTGGCTCTTTGCCTTTCCTCTTCTTTGAGGATGCAATAGTTTTGGGTGCCATTACAACAAACAGAGAAAACAAACAAGTAAAGCGACAAACACCAAACTTATAACTTTTGCTCGTCCCCGAGAAAATTAGAAAAATACAAAGGGGAAGGCAGATGGAAGTGAAAGAAAAAATTGAAAAAGAAGAAAATTAAATTTAAATTTTAAATTTTCTTTTCTGTTTTTTTTTTAACTAAATGAAAACAGAAAAGGATGAAGAAAAGAAGAGGGGATGGACAGAATGCGGTTGGTGGAAGGGGTGTAATATGTGTGGAAGGTGGTGAAGGTTGGGACAAGGGAGCAAGTTTAGGATGGGGGGTAGTGTGTTGTTGTTGGGGTTGAGAAGGGGATGGGGGAAGGGTGTGGTGTTAGTTGTGTTTATAGAGAAGGGGGAGTGAAGTGTGTTGAGGTGTGGCTTGAAGTGGGATGAAGGGAGCTTATATAGAGGGATTGGGTGGGTTTCGTTGGGGTCAATGTTTGGTCACGGGGTTGTATTGGAAAGGGGAGGGTGTCATGGGTTGGAGTTGGGGACTGAGAATATGTTGGGAATGGGTAGGGTTCACGGGCTTGGTTCACAGGTTGGAGAGCTTTGAAAGAAAATGGAAGGGAATATGGTGCAATTTGTGGAGATACGGTGCATTAATAGGATTGATTGTGTTTGGAATTAGTCAAAGTTGGGAAGGGGGCTGGTGCCTAACTTGGCACAAAACGGCACCTAACTTCATGTGCTACCCCTCCTTGGGCACCTAACTTGACATCCATGGCGTCTAACTCCTTATGTGTGCACTCCTTCATGGTGCCTAACTTGAGGTGTAATGGCGCCTAACTTCATGTGAAGCCCCAACCTGGCGCCTAACTTGGATTCCTTGGCGCCTAACTTCAAGCCTCCCGAATTTGATCCAACTCTAACGTTGGTGTGGCACCTAACTTGAGATTATGGAGTTAGGTGCAGACCAGGCAGGGAGCAATTCTAATTTGCATGCATCATTGGCGCCTAACTTCAAGGGGTGAAGTTAGGCGCCACCCCTCCAGTAAGTAACATCCAAATTGAGCATATATATGGCGCCTAACTTGAGGTTTTGAAGTTAGGCGCCACCCAATCCAAAATAACTTCTTCTAGGGTGTCCGAAACTCTGCTTTAGGTACCTGTTTCTGTTCTAATTACTCTGTATGATCTAAACACACGTAAAATAAAGGAAAAATAGTAGAAACTCAAATAAAACTAAATAAATAACAAAATCAAAGTAAAAGAAATTAGACTAAAGGATACAGAAACATCGAGTTGCCTCCCGACAAGCGCTTATTTAACGTCACTAGCTTGACAGTCAGTTCTGCTAGTTCAGCAGATGAGTGGACTTTTGGCGATCAATCTTGCCTCCAAGATAGTGCTTCAACCTCTGGCTATTAACTGTAAACTTTTTGTCAGAATTCTCTTCCTAAATTTCCACATGACCATACGGTGATGCTCTAGTTAGCACAAACGGTCCTGACCATCGGGATTTCAGCTTCCCGGGAAAGAGCTTGAGCCTTGAATTGAACAGAAGCACTCTCTGACCTGGCTCAAAGACTCTGATGGCAATCTTCTTGTCATGCCATATCTTGGTTCTCTCTTTATAGAGCTTGGCATTCTCATATGCAGAATATCTGAATTCATCAAGCTCATTCAACTGAAGCATCCTCTTTATTCCTGCAGCTTGAGCAACAAAGTTCAGAAACTTGACTGCCCAGTAAGCTCTATGCTCCAGCTCAACTGGCAAGTGACAGGCTTTACCATAGACCAACTGATAAGGGGACATGCCAATAGGAGACTTGTATGCTGTCCGGTATGCCCAGATAGCATCATCAAGCTTCCTAGACCAGTCCTTCCTTGAGATATTGATGGTCTTTTCTAGAATCCTCTTGAGTTCTTTGTTAGAAACCTCAACCTGTCCACTTGTCTGAGGGTGATATAGGGTTGCCACTTTATTGCGGACTCTATATCTCTGCAAAAGTGAGTCCAGCTGTCTGTTACAGAAGTGACTTTCACCATTACTAATGAGTGTCCTTGGGACACCAAACTGGTTGAAAAGATATCTCTGAAGAAAGCTCATCACCACTTTGGCATCATTGGTGGGCAGAGCCACAACTTCCACCAACATGGACACATAATCAACTGCCACCAAGATATAAGTGTTGAAGTATGAAGGTGGAAAAGGTACCATGAAATCAATACCCCACACATCAAATAATTAAATCTCAAGAATTCCCTGTTGGGCATCTTGATGAGAGGATATTTTATATGCTTATTGGCATCACTTTCATATAGTTTTTAGTAGTTTTTATTTAGTTTTTATTAAGTTTTTATAGTTTTAGTGTTAAATTCACATTTTTGGATTCTAATATAAGCTTTTGTGATTTTGGGCAATCTTAGGTAATTTCTGGCTGAAATTGAGGAGCTAGAGCAGAAGTCTGATTTAGAGACAGAGAAAGCACTGCAGATGCTGTCTGGATCTGACCTGCCTGCATTCAGAAGAGATTTTCTGGAGCTACAAAAGTCAAAATAGAATTCCCTTAACGGCTATGGAAATCTGACTTCTAGAGCTTTCCAGCAATATATAATAGTTTATACTTTGCTTCGGATTAGAAGGCCCAAAACTAACGTCAAACGCCAACTTCCTACCCCCTTCCAAGCGCCCAAAGAGCAGAGCCCAGCGTCCAAAGGCCCAAAGAGGATCCCCTAGCTGGCGTTCCACGCCCAAGGAGTAGCACATGGATCTCATCAAAGTTCAGCCCAAACACTCACCAACTGGGCCCCAGAAGTGGATTTTAGCACTAAATAGATTGTTTTACCCTTACTAGTCATATGTTTAGTATTTAAGGGATTATCTTTATGTAATTCACAATAGATCATACACAATTCAGTCCTATTTTTGTTTTTACTTTCAGTATGAGTTTCTAAACCTCCTAGGTTGAGGGGAGGAGCCCTGCTAAGTCCTATGAATTAATAAAAGTATTACTGTTTCTTCTTCAATTTGTGTTTGATCTATCTCCAAGATGTATATCCCGATCTTCATCGTGGTGAATAGGATGATCTGACAAATTGGCTCTTTTCATCACATTAGCACGAACGTGCCTAACAAACACTCGCGTCTATTTGGGTTCATGTGAGTACCTGGAAGAAAAGCACGAGCCAACAGCTATGGTTATACATCTCTCAGGTGGTTAATCCATGATTTTCTTGGGGACTTCTCGAGACACCAGTTCAGCCAATCTCCAGGGAGATTAGGGTCTCCGTGGTATAGGCTAGAATCCAAAGAAGCAGCGTTCTCTGATCTGAAGGATTCGACCTTGTCTGTGGCGTTTTGAGTAGGATCGCCAAGAGAATGGACTGCTATGTGCTTCACCCTTCGTCAGATTGAGTAATCACGGCCAATGGCCATGGCCGTGTTCATTCTGAAGCAGAAGAGATCAAGGACCATTGGCATGGCTTTGATCACTTATAGCCTGCCATAGAAGAAGATCATTCACAAGCAAGGAAGACAGTAATACCAGAGTTCATTCAGAAAGACAAAGCAACTCCGTTTCTCAACTCTATTCCTATTATTTACTATTCCGAGCATATAATTCCTAATAGTTAACTTCTAATGATTCTGCCTGACTAAGACCTGCAAGACAACCATTGCTTGCTTCAAGCCACAATCCTCGTGGGATCGACCCTGACTTGCTCAGGTATTACTTGGATGACCCAGTGCACTTGCTGGTACTGCTGCTGTACGAAATAGTGTGGTTTTGCGTACACGTGAACCAAGTTTTTGGCGCCATTGCCGGGGATTGTTGAGTTTGGACACACTCCCAGATTGTTTTACTCCTTAGATTATGTAAGTTTATTTTACATTATTTTAATTGAGTCTTTTATTTTTACTTTTCTCTTCTCAATTTTCGAAAAATCATTAAAACTTTTTCAAAAACCTTTGTTATATAGTTTATTTTTGGCATCCTCTGAATTTTTGTTTTGAGTCTTTTGTTTTTGTTTTTGTTGTTTTTTTCGATTTTTATGAATCATTCTTTCTAAAAAAAATTTAAAAAATATTTTCTTTGGTTTAATCTTGTGTCAAGTCTTTAAGTTTGGTGTTTTCTTGTTTATTTTCTTGTGTTTTTTAAAAACTTTGTTTTGGTTTTCTAAAAATTTTAAGTTTAGTGTTCTTTTTGTGTTCTTGAGTTCTTTGAGTCTTTAAATTTTGTTCTTTGTGTTCTTGTGAGTCTTCAAAGTGTTCTTGAGTCTTGCATGTGTTTGATCTTAAAATTTTTAAGTTTGGTGGGTGTTTCCCTCCAAATTTTCAAAAATTAAAGTGTGCTAGATCTAAAAATTTTAAGTCTTGTGTCTTTTGTGTGTTTTTTTCTTTCATCATAAATTTCAAAAAAATAAAAAAAATATCTTTTCTAACTTATTTTCAACCATAATTTTCAAAAATCATAAATAAAACTCAAATTTTGATTTCAAATTTTTATCTTATCATATCTTAGTTGTCAAGTTTTCAAAAATCAAAATTTTCAAAATTTAAAAATCTTATCTTTTTCAAAACTTATCATATCTTTTTCAAAATTTAAAAACCTTATCTTATCTTTCTCAAAATTCAAATCATATCTTTTTCAAAACTTTTTAATTTCTTATCTTATCTTATTTTTAAAATTCAAATCTTTTCTCATCTTATCTTTTATTTTTATTTTTATTTTTATCTTTTCTCAATCAATATCTTATCTTCTCTCTCATCTTTTTCAAAACCTCCTAACTAACTTTTCTATTCTTAATTTTCAAAAATACTTCTCTTATTTCTCTCTCTTCTTTTTCAAAACCACCTAACTAACTCTTCCCTCCTCAATTTTCGAAAATCATATCTCCTTATTCTCTCTCTTCTTTTTCAAAACCACCTAACTAACTCTTATCTCTCTCAATTTTCGAAAATTTCTCTCTCTTCTCTCCCTTCTAATTTTCAAAAATCAACATTTAAATTTTAAATTCTTTTTAAATTAATTAATTTAATTTTTGAAAATAAATAAAAAATAAAATAAAAACAAAAATATTTTAAATCTTATTTTCTTTTCCTATTCATACGTCTTCTCTTCTCATCTCTATTCATTTAACTCTACTTCTTTCCACTCTTTGTCTATAATTCTTTATCTTCTTTCCTCTCTTCTTCACATCTAACTGGAAGTTCTTTGATCCAAGTAGCACAAAGAGCTTTCTTATTTTCTCTTCTCTTTTATTCTATCTTCTTTTATTTACTTCTATCTTCTCTTTTCAAGGTAATCTTCTTTTATTTTTATTTTTATTTTTTTCTATCTTCTTCTTCTTTCTTTACTTCTAACTTTAAGGAGGAGCTTCTTGTCTATTGGCATAGTCTCTCTTCTTTTTTTTTTCTTTTTTTTTTATTTATGACCAAGAACAGGGATAAAGAACCCCTCTTGACTCCTAATCCTGAACCTGAGAAGACTCTAAGGAGGAGTTTACAATTAGCTAAAGCATAACACTCTGGAAAAGACCTTTTAAAAATTTTTGAACAAGAAATAGAGGATATGACCGAACCACAAGAGGAGCCTAGAAAGGTCCTCGGTGACTTCACCATGCCTAACTCTGACTTTTACGGTAGAAAGATTACTGTACCCGCCATTGGAGCTAACAATTTTGAGCTTAAGCCTCAGTTAGTCTTTCTTCTGCAGCAGAACTGCAAATTCCATAGACTTGCACTGGAAGATCCACATCAGTTCTTAGTAGAAATTTTACAGATCTGTGATACTGTAAAGACTAATGGAGTAGATCTTGAAGTCTACAAGCTTATGCTATTTCCCTTTGCTTTAAGAGACAGAGCTAAGTTCTGGTTGGATGCCCAACCTAGAGAGAGTTTTGACTCTTGGGAAAAGCTAGTTAATGCTTTTCTGGCTAAGTTCTTTCCTCCTCAAAAGATGAGCAAGATTAGAGTGGAAGTTCAAACCTTCAGACAAAGAGAAGGTGAATCCCTCTATGAAGCTTGGGAAAAATACAAGCAACTGATCAGCAGATGTCGTCCTGACATGCTCTCAGAATGGTCCATAATAGCCGTGTTCTATGGTTTATCTGAGATGTCCAAAATTTTATTGGACAGCTCTGCAGGTGGATCTTTCCACTTGAAGAAAACACTTGTAGAAGAAAGAGAACTCATTGAGATGGTTGCAAACAACCAATTCATGTACACCTCTGAGAGGAATTCTGTAAACCATGGAATCTCTCAAAAGAAATGAGTTCATGAAGTTGAGACTCTGAATGCCATCCTGGCTCAGAACAAGATCCTGACCCAACAGGTCAACATGATTTCTCAACATCTCACTGGGATGCAAACTTTAGCTGTCAGTGCTCAAGAATCTTCTCTTAAAGAAGAAGTTTATGATCCTGATCAACCCACCATGGAGGAGGTGAATTACATGGGAGAACCCTATGGAAACACTTACAACCCATCATAGAGGAACCATCCTAACCTCTCATGGAAGGATCAATAGAAACCTCAACATGGTTTCAATAACAACTAAGGTAGTAGGAACCAGAATAGGTTCAACAACAGACCACTATTCCCATCTTCTCATGGGAATATGGAAACTTCTAAGCAGAGCCTTTCTGACTTAGCCACTCTAGGTCTCCAGCCTCACCAAGACCATCCATAGTTTCATTAATGAAATAAGGTCTTCTATTAGAAACTTGGAGGTACAAGTTGGTCAGCTGAGCAAGAGGATCCTTGAGATCCCTACTGACAGTCTTCCCAATAATACTGAGGTTAATCCTTGAGAAGAGTGCAAGGCCATAACCATGGAGGTTGAGGCCGAATTAGAGGAGAATGTGAAGGCATTGAACGCCAGTGAAGAAGCCTTCACTGGGCATCCAATTCCCACAAGCCCAGGGAAGCTGGCGTTGAACGCCGGCAAGGACAATCCTGTTGGGCGCTCAACGCCAGAATACTAGAGGGACTGGTGTTTAACACCAGTCAGGGTGGACAGCAAGGGCATTCAATGCCCAATAAGCTGATAGAGCTAGCGTTGAACGTCAGTCACAGCACACCCCTTGAGAGCTTAAAGCCCACTCAAGAACCTTCTAGCCCAGAACCAAAGGAAACCATAAAGACAATTGAGGTTCCTTTGAATGCACTTCTATAGTGCATAAGTTCTGAAGACTATTCATCCTCAAGTGAGGATGAGGACACTAGGGAAGAGCATGTTGCTCGTTTCCTAGAATCTCTAATGAAGCTGAATGCCAAGCTATTTGGTACAAAGCCTTTGGAGGAAGAACCTCTACTGCTCACCAAAGAACTCCATGCTTTGGTTCAGCAAGAGCTACCTCAGAAGCTTCCAGATCCTGGACGCTTTCTGATTCCTTGCATCATAGGCACTATGACCTTT
This sequence comes from Arachis ipaensis, assembly GCF_000816755.2. Classification (NCBI taxonomy): domain Eukaryota; kingdom Viridiplantae; phylum Streptophyta; class Magnoliopsida; order Fabales; family Fabaceae; genus Arachis; species Arachis ipaensis. Next base: position 68,521,791 of record NC_029794.2, read on the forward strand.
GAAAAGGCTCTGTGTGACCTAGTGTCAAGTATTAACCTCATGCCAATATCTATAACGGAGAAGTTAGGAATCCTTGAGGTACAAGCTACACACATCTCATTAGAGATGGCAGACAAGACCATGAAGAAGCCATATGGCTTAGTGGAAGATGTCTTGGTTAAAGTTGAAAACCACTACATCCCTGCAAACTTCATTGTCTTAGACATTGGAGAGGATGAGAATGATTGTGTCATCTTTGGAAGACCCTTCTTAGCTACTGCAAAAGCCTTGATTAATGTAGCTAAAGGAGAAATGGTTTTCCAATTAGGAGAGGACTATATCTTATTCAAGATGTCCAATCCTAATTCTCCCTCTGATAAGAAAAAGACAACTGTGCAACACTTAGTGTGCTAACCCTCTCTTTCTGTGCAGAGCTTTCCAGAGCCCCCAGACATCAATTCTAAGTTTGGTGTTGGGCAGTCCTCAACAAGCTCTAAGCACAAAGGTACTAAAAAGAAAGTACCTAAAGGCTAGAAGGACAAGAAAGTCCCAACTAAAGACCTCTCACCTGGCATGAGAGTTGTCTTCACTAAAAAGCCAGTCTTACCACACACAGTGAGGTGTGTCCTATCTCTAGAGCATGTAGAGCTCATTCATGAGAGGACAGGAAGAAAATTCATTGTCAGAGGCAAAAATCTGAGCCCATACTCTCCTCCATAAGGAGGTAAAGGTCAAGCTAGTAACGTTAAAAGAGCGCTTATTGGGAGGCAACCCAACTTTACTCAACCATATTTATTTGCTTTCAATTTGTTTTTCCTTTGAAAGAGTGTTAAAGTTGAACGCTAGTGAGGAAGCCCTCACTGGGCTTTCAACGCCCCAAGAGGGGAGCATCGCTGGCGTTGAACGCTAGCCAGGGAGCAGCCCCTGGGCGTTCAAATGCCAATGCAGAGAAGCAGGAAATCTGAATCCTCTAGCCTCTCAGGACCAATAGGTCCACAGAAGCTCCACCTACCCCACCTTCTCCTATGATCATATTTGCTTGAGGACGAGCAAAACCCTTAAGTTTGGTGTTGCAAAAGCTTTGCTTTGTGACTTCTACCACTCTTAACTATAGAAGAAGAGGATGGAGCAAACTAGAAAGCATGCACATGAGCCTATGCAGCAGCCTTAACAAAGACAAAGGAATGACATAGAAGAGATCAAGCACTACATTGGATTCTGAAGGAGGAGCATTGGCCACCATCCTTCAGGTGGATTCGTTCTCTTTACACCCCTTTCCTATTATTTTTTCTATTTTTTGTCTATTTATTATTCTCTTGTTCTAAGTTGCATGATCATTTGCATTGATGTCTTAAAGATATAAATTGTTCCATATATCTCTCACCATGCTTAAAAGAATTTTTTTTTAAAAAATAATTGAGAGATGCATTAGTTTCAAGTTTAAAATAAGATTAGTCTAATTAGTTTGATGTGGTGTCATTTGCTTTTGTTTTCTGAATGTATGATTTAACAGTACATATTTGAAGTTAAAACTTATGAATGTTGGCTCTTGAAAGAATAAGGAAAAAGGAGAAATATTATTGATAATCTAAAAAATCCATAAATTGATTCTTGAAGAAAGAAAAGGCAGCAAAAATAAAAAGAAAAAGCTTGCATGCATGATGAAGGGAAAATTGGTTGGTAAAGAATTTCTCAAATGAAATCTCGTTGCAAGTATAGTTTCTAAACCAACAAATAATCCTTTCATGCAAAAAATTGTTTGTCACAAGTACAAATCTCAATAAAAATAACCGAAGTATTCAAACATCGGGTCATCTCTCAAAGGAATTGCAGGGAAGTGTTCTTGCTATTGGTTATGGGATAAGTATTTTGGGGTTTTGAATAAGGAACATGAGAGATAAATGGCAAGAAAGTAAATGAAACTCAAATGTAAAAAGGTCTTGGTAAGGGTTGATGGTCAAGGATCTTTATCCTTGTTACTAACCACAACATGATAATTACAAGGATCAATCTCATTAAGTCATCCTCTAACAAGTGAAGGAAAGTCAAATGAGCTACACCAATCCTAATCCATAAGTCCTAACCACTCACCAATTAACTTAGTGGGAGCTAGAGCCAATGGACACCAATTACCAAGACTTGGACATTAGCAACTCAAGTTCACCTAAGTTACCATCCCAAGCCAAGAACATAAAAATCTACTCTAACATCCTTCCAAGCATTTTGTCAAACACTTGGAAGGCATAAAAGGAAAGTAAGATGAAATTACAAGAAAAGTATATCTACAACTACTAATTGCAAGAAATCAACAACAACAAATTAATTGAATAATACAAGAACATGAAATATAAATTGCATTAAAGAAGAATAGAAGAAATAAGAGTGCATCAACAACAAAGTAAACAAATATAAAGAGTAGAGTACTAAACTAGAGAAGCAAGGGTAGAGGAACAAGAAAATACAAAGGAAGAGTAGATGAAAGCATAAATTAAACCTAGATCTAAGAATTCCTAATCCAAATCTAACCTAATTCTAGAGAGAAGAGAGAGTTTCACTCTCTAGAAGACTAACTAAAGCATGATGTAAAACTCCCTTATGTATTCTCCCTCCTCCCCCCTTGACTCCTCTTGATTTCTTCGTGTAATAAGCTCAGAAATGAGTTGGATCTGGGCCTGGGAAGCTCAGAAATTACCCCCAGCATTTTCACTTTAATGAGGTCACGTACAAGCATCGACGCATATGCATCATGTTATACGTACGCGTCGCCATGTGACTTCATATTCACGCGTGCGCGTCGGTGAATGCATCTCAAATCCTTGATTTTCCATGATTTCTCCACTTTGCATGCTTTTCTCTTCATTCCTTTGATCCATTCCTAGCTTTTTCAACCTGAATTCACTAACAAACACATCAACGCATATAGTGGAATCCAAGGTGAATTAAAATTAGCAAATTAAAGGCCTAAAAAGCATGTTTTTACACTTAAGCATAAATTAAGAGAAAGTCATGAAAACATGCTATTTCATTGAATAAATGTGGGAATAATGGATGAAATCCACTAAAATTAATCACAAAATGTACCACGAAATAGTGGTGCATTAAATCTCCCCACACTTAAACCAAGCATGTCCTCATGCTTAACCAAGAAAGAGACAAAGGGTACTATCATTTATTCAATGCAAATAAACTACATGCAATCTACCTACATGCAACTATCTAAATGGATGCAATTACTTGGTCAAAATAAATCAATTCCCAAAAAAACATATGTAAGCAAAAGGGCTAAAGGTATTAACAACCAAGCCAAACCACAATTGAATTGAGTTATTAAAGGTTATACAAACTTGCAAGAAAAGTGATGATTCTAGGTGAAAACATGTAATTGAGCAATCGAACCCTCACCCGATATGTATCCACTCTAATCGCTCAAGTGTTTAGGGTTGATTCACTCAATTCCCCTCTAATTATGCTTTCCAAGATTTGTTTTTCATCTAACAATCAACAATTATGTCATGCATGCATACAAATATCATGAGGTCTTATTCATAGGTTGTAATGGGGCTAGGGTCAAGGTAGGATGCATATGGTCAAGTGGACTTGAAATTTGAATCTTTGATAAGCTTAAACTTCCCACCTAACCTATATAACAACCTATAAAGTTCTAAACAAACCTAACTACCCATTCTTCACTTTTTCACACACTCACGCATTCTTTTCTTGATCGCAACTTATATGTATTGATTATTATTGAGCTTCACTTTGGGGCATTTTGTCCCCTTCTTATTGCTTTTCTTTTTCTTTTCTTTCTTTTTTTTTCTTTTTTCTTTTGATATATATTTTTTTTCTTTCTATTTTCTCATTTTTTTTGCAATAAAGTATATACAAAAGTAACAATGCATATGGTTTTACATTTAATTAACATATGAGTATGTACCCAATTCCTAATATCTACAATAGAAATACAAAACTACCCTTTTACTCAACCAATGTCCCAAGTTTTCCCACACTTGAATGATACACACACTCACTAGCCTAAGTCGATCAAAGATCCAAATAAAGGACATTTATTGTTTTCGCTTTAAGGCTTGTAATATGCTAAAATTATGAACAAGTAGGTTAATTGTCGGCTCAAAGTTAGCTAACAATGGAAGATAAAAGGTAGGCTATTTGGTTAAGTGAGCTAAATGAAATAATGGCCTCAATCATATAAATTCATGTATACACAAAATAATAGACATAAAGAATCAAACAAATCAAAGATTACACTCATAGAGTGAGAATAATACACACAAGAAGGAAAATAGTGGTTATAAAATGTAACCACACCATTAGGCTCAAAACTCACATGCTTGTGTTCTTAGCTCAAAGACATGATCCACAATATATATAATTCAAGCAAGTTCCATGAAAAATTTTTACTCAAATCAATTGGGATGTCCTATAGATAAGATTTCTTGAAAAATTTCTATTATTTTGACTAAGCTTATTATATATATAGATGCAAAACAAGAAAATACAACAAAAAAAATCCTAAAAGACCTAAAAATGAGATGCAAAAGTGTTGAAATTTGAAATTTGTCACCTAAAAATGCCGACTGGTCGGACGACCTCCCCACACTTAAAAGTTTTAACCATCCTCGGTGCATTCAAAGATGAGCAAGGGGGTATGGCGACTCTCCGGATTGCCACCTTCAGCTGGTGGATCAACCGGTTGCTACGTGTTCTTTCTTCCGCTTCCATGTTTGCTTAAAATGACCCATCCTGAAATTAGAAGGCAAGATAGTAAGAAAAGTAAATGCAAAATCAAGGAAGCATACATTGTTGGAATGAGGTAAATCACTAGAATTGAGTGAGTGAATTTGTATGAAATTGATGAAAAATAGGTGTGTGAGTTCTAAGATGTATGCGGTGTAGAACACACCCTAGTATAAAAAGCTATGTCACTAGAGAAGCATTCATGATGCACGGAAAACTTGTCTCTTAACAAATTTCCTTCGGCAAGTGTACCGAATTTGTCGTCAAGTAAAAACTCACAATAGAGTGAGGTCGAATCCCACAAGGATTGATTGATCAAGCAACTTTAATTAGAGGAATGTTCTAGTTGAGCGAATCCAGGATTTGAGTTTAGAATTGCAGAAAATAAAATGGCGGGAAGGTAAATGACAGAAAAAGTAAATGCTAGAATTAAATAACTGAAAGTAAATTACTGAAGTAAATTGCAGAATTGTAAATGGGAATGGGGGAATTGCTCATAAGAGTAAATAACAGAAATTAAAGAGAATGGGTAAGATCAGAAATGGGGAGTTCATTGGGCTTAGGAGATGTTGCATTCTTCGGATCAATTTCATTTTCATCTCTTCCTCAATCAATGCACTCATTGATCTCCTTGGCAATCTTAAGTGATTAAATTACAATTTCTTGTAATTCAGTCTCTCAAATCTTAATCAATAGCCAATTCCTTGGTCAATTGCTCATGAGAAGAGATGAAGTATGGTCACTGATTATACCACATGCATTTCCCAAATCAAATGTTGAGAGGATTATAGTCACATATCCATCCAAACCCAATTTGGTCCAGCATGAGAAAGCATTTCTAGCTTGATCTCTTCATTCCTCTTTCAAGGTTCGGAAGAGATCCAAGTATGAATAGCTTCTTTTCCAAGATAACTACCCAATTGGATGAAGATCGAAAGCTTTCAAGTAAAATCAAGAGAAAAGATAGAAGAAGAATAATGAAAACTAGTATTGATCCATCAAATTACAACAGAGCTCCCTAACCCAATGAAAGGGGTTTAGTTGTTCATAGCTCTGGAAAATGAAAACAAAGATGAAGAATACATGATGAAAACTAGAAGTGCAGAGAAAGTAAATACAAAGAGTAATTCTATGCCCAGAGACTCCCTATATTTTCCAACTCCCTAATTAATTCAAAGCTACTCCTATATATACTACTCTTCTACTCTTCTAGTTGGTTCTTCAAGTCTTGGGTCTGGGCCTTTGGATCTTGAGTTTGAAGCAGTTATCTTCTTCATTGGGCTTGGCTTTACTTGCAGAGAGAAATTGTGAAGTGGGCAGAGACTTTTGCTCAGGACGTTAGTGGTGTTAACGTTCAGTGAAAATATGGGTTCGAGAACGTTAGTGACATTCAACTTTTTCACTAACGTTCCTTACCCAAGTAAGAGCCACGTTAACCTCAACGTTAGTGGCACAAACGTTGCCACTAACGTTGCCTCTTTGTCCTTCGCGCACGTTATTGGGACTCAACTTTCCCAATAACGTTGAGAAGCCTCCCCCTTCCATACGTTAGAGTCCACGTTAACTTAGCTAACGTGGCTCTTTTAACGTAGGCTTTCCAAACTTCGAGAACGTTAGTGACACTTAACATTGTCACTAACATTCCAATGTGCCCTTTTAGCTCCCACGTTAGAGTCCACGTTAACTAGGTTAACGTGGCTTCTAACGTGGCCATGCTAGCCATCTCCAACGTTAGTGACAAAGTTGAGTGTCACTAACGTTGGTTCAACATTCCCTTATCCACGTTAGTTTCCACGTTAACTAAGTTAACAGTGGCTCATACGTGGCT
>NC_029794.2:68528362-68535318 GCF_000816755.2 Arachis ipaensis
TTTTCTTGAGACCTTGGTGTCCAGCACCTCTTTGGGTTACTAAATGCTCTGTAGTGAGGGTTACTCATGATAGTGGACTTTCAGCTGATAATCCTGGGTTAGTTAACCCAAGTTACCAAGTGATAAGGCACCCCTAAGAGCTTATTCATCCAAGTAGATCCCTCACACAGGAACACCACAGACACATGCCTCAAGATGAAAACCATTGGTGCCTAGCCTTATTGCTTACTCTTTTTCTTTTATTCCTCAGCTTTGATTGTTCTTTCCCTTTTTCTTATTAGGATCTTCTTATTTAGCTAGTCTCATGGGGTGTGTCTCAAGCATAGTATTCATGACAGACAGTTGTCTTCCCACCTTATGGTTGAACCAACTTAGCTAACTTATGACCATACTACAAACTCATGAACTTACTCCATAGTATGAACTCCTCTCTGGTCTTTAAAAATACACATTCTCTTTTCATTTGATTTAAAGGGACAAACATAGAGACCAGCAAACATAGACCTTTTCAACAAAAACTTAAAAGACAAAATTTTTAAAAAAATTTAAACTAACATGGAAGCAAGTTCTATTTCATACAAGATCTTCCTTATTTAGAGCATAGAAAAAGATGGACCAAAGAAGGAACTCCACCATCTTTTACTCATGTGGTTGCCCATGCTCTCCTTCTTGCTTGTCCTCCTGGTATTTTTCTTGATTGCTTGTGCTCCCACTTCCCTTGCCTTTTCCAAGCAGCTTTTTCCAGAAACCACCATCTTCCATCTTCTTCTCGAGTGTTTCCTTCTGCTGTTTCACCTTCCTCTCTTCTTCTTCTACAAAATCTTTTTGGACCTCATCATATATAGGGATGACATAGTGTAGATGATGCATATTACTGGACATGTAGTTCAACTTGGCTTGAGTGTTGACGTTGAACTCCTCCCTATGTAGTTGCCGCCCTTCATTAAGTACAGTGAACTCATTAAATGCTTTCATCTGGGCTATTTGTCACTGATTGAGTTCCTGCAAATGCTTATCTTGACGTTCTTGCCTCACAGTAACTTGGTGGATGGTTTGCGTGAGCTGGGAGTATTGTTCCTGTTGCTGCTCCATTTGTTATTTCTGCCACTCTTCTTGTTGGCTCATCTGGTTTAGTATTTACTCTTGTCCTTCCATATGTCTCATTCCCAAATCTTCAATAGCTCTTAGAAGGTAATTCATATTCAAGTCGGCTGGGTAAGGATGCTTTCCTTGTTGATATTCTTCCCGATGAGACTCCTCTTGGTGAGCTCCTTCTTTTGCTTTTAGTTTCTCTATTTGTGGCCTTCTTTGTTGCTGAGCAGGTGTTGTATAGGCCCTACGCTGGGTTGTCATTAGCCTCCCATGGTTCACCCAGTTTGGATTGCTGTCCTCAAAGACCACCTTGGCCTTTGTGCACAATCAGAGAATGGTGCTGGGGTACCAAAGCCTGGCACCTGATTCAAGCTTCTCAGCTGAATCTTGAATTCCCTCAGCTATAAGTTCATGCACATTGATTTCTCCACCTTGTACTAGGCAATGTACCATAGTTGCTCGATTAATATTTACCTCTGAATTATTTGCAATTGGGAGAATAGACCTCCTCACGAGTTCAAACCACCCCTTGGCTTCTGGGCTAAGGTCTCCCCTCTTGATGAACCGGGGTCTCCCATCTCCATACCTCTCCCAGTCAGCTGCTATAACACAGATGTCAGTCACGATCTCAGTGAGCTCATCATTGTCTTGGCTTTTACTTATCCTTGCATGATAGCTGGGCTCATCAAAATGTGGTGCTTTCAGGTGAAGAGTTTTTATTATAGCATTTGGGCTGAAGTCCACCTCCTTTCCTCTTACATAGCTTTTGAAGGTTGGGGCCCTGGTTTTGTCTTCTCTGACCACATTTAAGTAGAACTCTTTGATGAGGTTTGCATTGATCTTCCCCTATGGATTGGTGAGCATTTGCCACCCTCTTTCTTCAATCTTCTCCCGAATCTGTGGGCAGTCGTCTTCATTGATTTGGAAGGTTAACTCGGGTAGTATCTTTTTGAGCTTTATCCGCTCAAATTCTCGTTCATGGAAGGCAGTCTTGAATCTCTTCTCGTCGAAAGGAATGTTCTCCATTGGTCGCTTCCTCTTCTGCCTCTTGGAGCTTGATGATGCCATGAATGAAGTCAATACGAAAAGGTTGTAGTGAAGGGAAGAAATGTGGGATTTAGAGAGTGGGAAGATGAAGAACTAGTTGCTGGAAAGTGAAGTGCAAGGGATATGAATTTCGAATGTGGAGATGGTGCAGATTGGATCCACTTATATAGAGAAGTGATGAAGAAATGAAAGGTGTGGATTGATGGGGTTGGTGTATGATGAACGGATGGGGTTTTGTATGGAGTAAGCACGAGGATTACCAACTTTATGATGGAGTTGGTTCAGTTTCCAAGTTTGTTCTTCCTCCAATGTTGCATGGCAACCATTCCTAATGCATTCCCCCTTGAGGCACGTGTGTAGTACCCTCTTCATAAAGTGGCCGAACCTTTCTCATTAAATTGTCCAATCAATCTCCTTCAATGCTCCTTTCCTTTCCCTATAAAGATCAAATAAGAAAAGTAAGAAATATCACAAAAAAAATCAATTTAAATTTTTACGGCTTGAATAATAAAGAGAAGAAAAGATTTTGTTTATTCATGAACTCCAACTACTAACTAACTGTGTATCCTTATATGCACATTGGTGGCACCATGGGGTGACACCAAACTTAGTTTGGAGCACTGTGATGAAAAGTTCTGTTCAAAGCTCCAAGACTAGCATGCTCTCAGTTGCATTCATGCTTTCTTGGCACACTTTGAACACCAAACTTGTTCTTCACTATATACTGCAATATAAGGACTTCACCAAGTTTAGGTTAGAATTCATGAATATTGACTTATTTACTAGTAAAAGCTAATAAAACATGGGTTGCCTCCCATGAAGCGCTTCTTTAGCGTCACTAGCTTGACGTTTCTCCTTCATCAGGGAGGTTGATAATGCTTCAAGTCCTTCCCTCTTGCCTTGGACTTATATCCATTAGTTGTATCAATGATCTCTACATGTTCCAAGGAGAGAACTCTGTTGATAGTGAAGACCTTAGGTAACTGAGATGGTACAGTGGGGAGATTAGGGGGGATGTCTGGGAAGTAAGCTGAGATCACTTTATCTCCTGGAGAGAAGTCTTCCGTAGGGATCTTCTTGTTCCTCCACCCCCTTGGTACCTTCTTCTTTGTCCCTTCTGATGCTGCCTTGCTCTTGGCGACTTCTTCTTCTAAGGAAATTTTGTTGTTGTCTTCACATGCCTCTGGTGGTTTAGGTTCCTCCAGCTTCTTCTTGAGCTGTGACAATTGCTGTTTGCCTTGTTCATCATTCAGTGGGGTTCTCAGATGTGTTGGTTGTGCTTCAGTGCTTGTTTCCTTTGTCAGCATCTCATTATGATCATTGCTTGGTTCTTTGTTTTCTTGGTCTGCTTCTTGTGAGAGTTTGAAGACATTAAAGCTGAGTCGTTCATCATTGATCTTCAATATTAGCTTCCCTCGCTCCACATCTATGAGTGCTCTGGCTGTAGCTAGGAATGGTCTTCCCAATATGATTGGGTGAGTGTGACTCTCTTCCATGTCCAAGATGACAAAGTTTGTGGGAAGAAAGTATTTCCCCACCTTTAACAACACGTTTTCCACCACTCCTCTTGCTTGTTTTTGAGTTTTGTCAGCCAGCCTGATGACTACATCTGTGGGTAATATCTCATTGATCTGCAACCTCTTCACCAGGGATAAGGGCATTAAGTTGATGCTTGCTCCCAAATCGCAGAGTGCTCTATCAAACATTGTTTCTCCTATGGCACAGGGGACATGAAAACTCCCTGGATCTTTTCTTTTCGTAGGCAACTGCGGTTGAATGAGGGCACTGCACTCCTTGTTCATCACTATAGTTTGGCCTCCCTTGAGTGAGCTTTTCCTGGGAAGCAGCTCCTTCATATACTTGATGTATGCAAGCATTTGTTGGATAGTCTTGATGAACGGTATGTTCACATGCAAAGATGCAAACAAGTCAAGAAATCTTGAATATATTCTCTTCTCCACAGCACCATTGAGCAGTTGGGGAAAAGGTGCATAGAGTCTCAGCAGCTCCTGTTTTGAGATTTCTGGTTCTTGGTAATCTTTTTCCCCCTCCTCTACTGAGGTATCTTCAGGTTGTTCTGACAGCTTGCTTGGCTTGTCCTCAGTCTCCTTATCACTTATAGTGACCATCTTGCAATCTTCCCATCTTACTTTCTTTGTTTCACCTCTCGAATTTTTCTCTGTGTCACTTGGGAATCCATCTGTGGGTTTGGGAATTTGCTCAGAGAGATACCCCACTTGAGATTCCAACCTCTTGATTGTGTCTCCCTGGTTCTTGAAATTGGCTCGCACTTCCTCTTTGAACACCTTGTTGTCTTGAATCTCCTTGCTTATGCCTTCAAGTAGATTCTCAATCCTTGAGATTCTTTCATCAAATGATGATAGGTCAGGCTGAGGAGGGTTATTCTGGCCTTGATATGAATGTGGAGAGGTGTTGTTATAGGGGTGTTGATATGGTCTAGATGTGAAGTGTTGGGTGGCTGCATTGTTTGGATTTGGGCGTCTTTGATCAAGGCTTTGGTCTTGTTGATTTCCCCACCCAAAGTTTGCGTGATTCCTCCATCCAGGGTTGTAGGTCTTGGAGTATGGATCATGGTTTTGCCTAGGTGAATTCCCAATGTAGTTGGCTTGCTCCTGACTATCCTCTGCTTCTTCATTCACTCCTTCTTGGGTTGTTGATGAAGTGGAGATTGCTGCTACTTGGTTCATCTCCATCTTCTTGGTGAGGTCAGCCAGCTACTGGGTAATGAGCTTGTTTTGGGCCAGCAGAGCATCTACATTATTTAGCTCTATTACTCCTCTTGTGTTCCCTCTTTCGGAAGCATAGAAGTAGTCATTCTCTGCTACTATTTCAATGACATCTATGGCCTCCTCAATGGTCTTCTTCTTGTTCAAAGATCCTCCGGATGAATGGTCTATTGCCTTCTTTGACTCATAAGAGAGCCCTTCATAGAAAATGTGCAGCTGCACCCATTCATTGAACATATCGGGTGGGCACCTCCTTGTTAGGTCTTTAAACCTCTCCCATGCTTCATATAGAGTCTCACCATCTTGTTGCCTGAAAGTTTGGACCTCAGCTCTCAGCCTATTGATTCGTTGAGGAGGGTAAAATCTTGCTAAGAATTTGTTCACCACATCTTCCCAAGTTGTCAAGCTCTCCCTTGGAAAAGACTCCAGCCACTTGGCTGCCTTATCCTTGAGTGAGAATGGAAATAAGAGCAGTCTATAGGCGTCAGGATGAACACCATTAGACTTCACTGTGTCACGTATTCATAGGAAGGTGGTTAGATGTTGATTGGGGTCCTCTTGGACACTTCCTCCGAACGAACAGTTGTTCTGAACAAGGGTGATGAGCTGTGGTTTTAGTTCAAAATTGTTGGCATGGATGGTTGGATTTTGAATGCTACTTCCACAGTTTCCTGGGTTTGGATTGATGTAAGAGCCTAAAACTCTTCTATCCTCCCCAGCATAATTTGCTCGACCTCTTCCACCATGGTTGTGAGTCTCTTCTTCGTGATGGTTTTCCATGTTTTCTTCCATATTTGGTTCAAAGTATTCCTCAAAGTGTTCCTCCTCTTCTTCAGCACCAACTACACATTTTTCTCTTGCCTCCCTCCTTAGTCTAAGGAAGGTTCTCTCAGGTTCAAAATCAAAGGAAGTTGAAGCCCCGCTTCTTCTCCCTGTCATACAACCAACAAGTACAAGCAAAGAGAATAGGTGCAGAAGGTATATCTGTCAGAATTACTGTTAGTGTGGGTGATGCAATATATCAAACAGTTAGTGAATTAGTGAGATGAATGGTAAATAACAAAGAAAAAGTAGGGGGAAAGGAAGAAATTAACTAAAACAGGAAGTAAATGACTCAAACAGAAAATTAAATCAAACAAAAATAAATGCTCAATCTAGTTATCCTCCAATCTAATCATTGTTGATGCACAATCAATCCCCGGCAACGGTGCCATAAACTTGATGCACGGAAACTTGTCTCTTAACAAATTTCCTTCGGCAAGTGTACCGAATTTGTCGTCAAGTAAAAACTCACAATAGAGTGAGGTCGAATCCCACAAGGATTGATTGATCAAGCAACTTTAATTAGAGGAATGTTCTAGTTGAGCGAATCCAGGATTTGAGTTTAGAATTGCAGAAAATAAAATGGCGGGAAGGTAAATGATAGAAAAAGTAAATGCTAGAATTAAAGAACTGAAGGTAAATTACTGAAGTAAATTGCAGAATTGTAAATGGGAATGGGGGAATTGCTCATAAAAGTAAATGGCAGAAAGTAAAGAGAATGTGTAAGATGAGAAATGGAGAGTTCATTGGGCTTAGGAGATGTTGCATTCTTCGGATCCATTTCATTTTCATCTCTTCCTCAATCAATGCACTCATTGATCTCCTTGGCAATCTTAAGTGATTGAATTACAATTTCTTGTAATTCAATCTCTCAAATCTTGATCAATAGCCAATTCCTTGGTCAATTGCTCATGAGAAGAGATGAAGTATGGTCACTGATTATACCACATGTATTTCCCAAATCAAGTATTGAGAGGGTTATAGTCCCATACCCATCCAAACCCAATTTGGTCCAGCATGAGAAAGCATTTCTAGCTTGATCTCTTCATTCCTCTTTCAAGGTTCAAAAGAGATCCAAGTTTGAATAGCTTCTCTTCCAAGATAACTACTCAATTGGATGAAGATCGAAAGCTTTCAAGTAAAATCAAGAGAAAAGATAGAAGAAGAATAACGAAAACTAGTATTGATCCATCAAATTACAACAGAGCTCCCTAACCCAACGAAAGGGGTTTAGTTGTTCATAGTTCT
>NC_029794.2:68542588-68546252 GCF_000816755.2 Arachis ipaensis
CAGAATTTAAAGAGAATGGGTAAGATCAGAGATGGGGAGTTCATTGGGCTTAGGAGATGTTGCAATTCTCCGGATCAAGTTCATTTTCATCTCTTCCTCAATCAATGTACTCTTTGATCTCCTTGGCAATCTTAATTGATTGAATTACAATTTCTTGCAATTCCATCTCTCAAATCTTGATCAATAGCCAATTTCTTGGTCAATTGCTCATGAGAAGAGATGAAGTATGGTCACTGATTATACCACATGCATTTCCCAAATCAAGTATTGAGAGGGTTATAGTCACATACCCATCCAAACCCAATTTGGTCCAGCATGAGAAAGCATTTCTAGCTTGATCTCTTCATTCCTCTTTCAAGGTTCAAAAGAGATCCAAGTTTGAATAGCTTCTCTTCCAAGATAACTACTCAATTGGATGAAGATCGAAAGCTTTCAAGTAAAATCAAGAGAAAAGATAGAAGAAGAATAATGAAAATTAGTATTGATCCATCAAATTATAACAGAGCTCCCTAACCCAATGAAAGGGGTTTAGTTGTTCATAGCTCTTGAAAATGAAAACAAAGATGGAGAATACATCATAAAACTCGAAAATGGAGAGAAAGTAAAATACAGATAGTAGTTCTCTTTTTCTAGCCTCCGGAACTCCTTTTACAATTCAAAGCTACTCCTATATATACTACTCTTCTCAGCTTCTAGTTTGCTCTTCAAGTCTTGGGCCTTTGGATCTTGAGTTTGAAGCAGTTTTTTTCTTCATTTGGGCTTGGCTTTACTTGTAGAGAGAAAGTGCTAAGTGGGTAGAGACTTCAGCTCAGGGCGTTAGGGGTGTTAACATTTATTGAAAGTATAAGTTCAAGAACGTTAGTGACACTTAACATTTTCACTAACGTTCCAATGTACCCCTTTGCCTCACGTTAGAGTCCACGTTAAGTATGTTAACGTGGCTTCTAACGTGGCCTTGCCAAACTTCGAGAATGTTAGTGACACTCAACATTGTCACTAACGTTCCAGTGTGCCCCTTTTTGCTTCACGTTAAAGCTCCACGTTAACTAGGTTAACGTGGCTTCTAACGTGGCCTTGCCAAACTTCGAGCACGTTAGTGACACTCAACATTGTCACTAACGATCCAGTGTGCCCCTTTTTGCTTCACGTTAAAGCTCCACGTTAACTAGGTTAACGTGGCTTCTAACGTGGCCATTCTTAGCCATCCCAACGTTAGTGACAATGTTGAGTGTCACTAACGTTGGCTCATCATTCATTCCTCATCGTTAGCTTCCACTTTAACTAAGTTAACTTGGAAGTTAACGTGGCTCCTTGGGGGGTTGTGTGGTTGCTTCCAACGTTAGTGACAATATTGAGTGTCACTAACGTTGGCAACAACTCTCACTTCTTACGTTAGCTCCCACGTTAACCAAGTTAACGTGGGAGTTAACGTGGTGTGTTGCATCCTTAGGCCAACGTTAGTGACAATGTTGAATTTCACTAACGTTGGCTTCTCTTCCCCCTTTAACGTTAGAGGCCACGTTAACTAGGTTAACATGGGCTCTAACGTGGCCACTCATGAGTGTTTGCCAACGTTAGTGACAATGTTAAGTGTCACTAACGTTGGCTCAAGTTCCCTTTTCCACGTTAGAGTTCATGTTAACTTAGTTAACGTGACTCTTAACGTGGGCAATGATGGCTATGAGAGTGTCATTGGCAATCACTTTTTCCATTAACCTTGCAAGTTTCCTCCCTTTCCTTGCTTCCTTTGGTCCTAAAATCAAGCAATAGAGTGCATCAAAGTTCTAGTCCAAGTCATGGGCAATGCAACATACAATTTTTCACTAAACTTATGCAAAATCCTCATGAAATAATGTAAAATGCACAATGTATGCTTGAGTCAAGGTGTAAGTAAATATCTACCCAAAACTAGCTTATTTCCTATGGAAATGCATGAAACTAACCTAAAAACAGTAAAGAAAAGGTCAGTGAAACTGGCCAAGATGCCCTAGCATCACAACACCAAACTTAAAGCTTGCTTATCCCTAAGCAAGTACTGGAACAAAAGAATGATGAATGGAATATCCAGAGGAATGAGTCATTCTTGTGGAAGTCATGTTACTGATTTTATAGTGGTTTCATGTATAGCAACTTAGGTTTATTCCATTACTGGCTTTCAGACCTTTATCATGTCCCTAAACACTTACTTTGTTTATATCCCATGAGACTTTTATTCATTGATCCTTTTATTGTTATTTCAAGGGTTATTTGTGTTATTTAGGCTAAGTGCTCTGTAAGGGGGCAACTCTTTAAGATAAGTTTTCAGCCAACACTCCCGAACCAGTTGGTTCAAGGTGCTAGGTGTTGAAGCACCCCTAAGGACTTACTCCCTCAAGTCTCTCCCCCATACATACACACCACAGGCATATAGTTTGTTTATTTTCTTTTCTTGAGACCTTGGTGTCCAGTACCTCTTTGGGTTACTAAATGCTCTATAGTGAGGGTTACTCTTGATAGTGGATTTTCAGCTGATAATCCCGGGTTAGTTAACCCAAGTTACCAAGTGATAAAGCACCCCTGAGAGCTTATTCATCCAAGTAGATCCCTCACACAGGAGCACCACAGACACTTGTCTCAAGGTCCAAACCATTGGTGCCTAGCCTTATTGCTTACTCTTTTTCTTTTGTTTTACACTTCCATTATTCTTTCCCTTTTCTCTTATTAGGATCTTGTCATCTACTTAGTCTCATGGGTATATCCAAAGTCAGGTATTCAGGATAGATAGTTGTCCTCCTAACCTTGTGGTTGAACCAACTTAGCTACTTATGACTACCCCAAAGATTCATGAATGCACTTCCACATTAGGAACTCTACTCTGGTCTTTTAAAAATAATCATTCTTTCTTCATTTAATTCTGATTAAAAATGGACAAGCTTACAAGTAAATAAGGGAAAGATGCAGTGACATTTAAACCAGAAATCAGGATAATTTATAATTGTTTTTAGTATGTTTTTAGTAGAATCTAGTTACTTTTAGGGATGTTTTCATTAGTTTTTATGTTAAATTCACATTTCTCAACTTTACTATGAGTTTGTGTGTTTTTCTGTGGTTTCAGGTATTTTCTGGCTGAAATTGAGGGACTTGAGCAGAAATCAGATTCAGAGGTTGAAAAAGGACTGCTGATGCTGTTGGATTCTGACCTCCCTGCACTCAAAGTGGATTTTCTGGAGCTACAGAACTCGAAATGGCGCGTTTCCAATTGCTTTGGAAAGTAGACATCCCGGGCTTTCCAGAAATATATAATAGTCCATACTTTGGCCAAGAATTGACGACGTAAACTGGCGTTCAACGCCAGCCTTCTGCCCAAATCTGGCGTCCAGCGCCAGAAAAGGATCCAAAACCAGAGTTGAACGCCCAAACTGGCATTCAACTCCACAAATGGCCTCTGCACGTACAACACTTAAGCTCAGCTCAAACACACACCAAGTGGGCCCCGGAAGTGGATTTATACATCAAATACTTACTCATGTAAACCCTAGTAGCTAGTTTATTATAAATAGGACCTCTTACTATTGTATTAGGCATCCTGGATTGTATTTTGATCCTGTGATCTCGTTTAGGGGGCTGGCCATCTCGGCCATGCCTGGACCTTCACTTATGTATTTTCATACGGTAGAGTTTCTAA
>NC_029794.2:68555270-68556256 GCF_000816755.2 Arachis ipaensis
TGGTGGCATTCAAGAGAATCCGGAAGGTCTAAACCTTGTCTGTGGTATTCCGAGTAGGATTCAATGATTGAATGACTGTGACGAGCTTCAAACTCGCGAGTGCTGGGCGTTAGTGACAGACGCAAAAGGAGGGTGAATCCTATTCCAGCATGATCGGGAACCTCAGATGATTAGCCGTGCCGTGACAGGGCATTGGATCAATTTCCCGAGAGATGACCGAAAGTAGCCATTGACAGTGGTGATGTATCACATAAAGCCAGCCATGGAAAGGAGTAAGACTGATTGGATGAAGATAGCAGGAAAGCAGAGGTTCAGAGGAACGAAAAGCATCTCCATTCGCTTATCTGAAATTCCTACCAATGATTTACATAAGTACCTCTATCCCTATTTTATTATATAATATTCGAAAACTCCATAATTATTTTATATCCGCCTGACTGAGATTTACAAGGTGACCATAGCTTGCTTCATACCAACAATCTCCGTGGGATTCGACCCTTACTCACGTAAGGTATTACTTGGACGACCCAGTGCACTTGCTGGTCAGTTGTATCGAAGTTGTGACAAATTATGAATGTGTAATCACGATTACGCGGACCAAGTTGCTCACGTGCCAGGAATAGTTTGAGCCTGGACATCACAATTTCGTGCACCATCCTCCTTGTTTCCTCTTGCATTTCCTCGCATCCGTGCTAATCTTGCTTGCTTCCAATCCTCAAGTGCCTTCCTCACTGACTCATGACTCTCTTCCACCCTTTGTCTTTCCTTTCGTGCTAATTCATCCTTCATTTCGTCAAACTTGGCTATTCCTGGATGCAGTACTGGCTTGAGTGTTTATATGATGTCCTGTTTCGCTCATGTAAACTCCTTCTGCGAATGCCCTTTGCTCGTCCAATTGTTCTGCCTGTTCTATTTGTCTTCGATGCATCTCATGTATGTGTGCCTGATGACAAGTCATCTTAGCCTAGTTTCACTAGCCTTTTTCT
>NC_029794.2:68569960-68570095 GCF_000816755.2 Arachis ipaensis
CCTTTGAGAACGTTAGTGACACTCAACATTGTCACTAACGTTCCAATGTGCCCCTAGATCTCACGTTAGAGTCCACGTTAATTAGGTTAACGTGGCTTCTAACGTGGCCATTCTTAGCCATCCCAACGTTAGTGA
>NC_029794.2:68580095-68580430 GCF_000816755.2 Arachis ipaensis
CCATCATCAACTCAGCAACAGACAGAGAACTTTGAACAAAATGCTTCTAATTTAGCAAATCTAGTCTCTGATCTATCTAAGACCACTGTACGTTTCATGAATGAAACAAGGTCTTCCATTAGAAATTTGGAAGCACAAGTGGGCCAGCTGTGTAAAAGGATCACTGAAATCCCTCCTAGTACTCTCCCAAGCAATACAGAAGAGAACCCAAAAGGAGAGTGCAAGACCATTGACATAAGTGCCATGGCCGAACATGTGAGGAAAGAAGAGGACGTGAATCCCAAGGAGGAAGACCTCCTGGGACGTCCAGTGATCAATAAGGAGCTTCCCTCTGC